>NW_027365126.1:0-137316 GCF_046119375.1 Phyllobates terribilis | reverse complement strand
TCAATGAATATTGTAAATGCCAAACAGTAATATCTCCACATTGCAAGGTGCAATTCTGAAATTTTTTGCTTTTTCCTGCTAATCCTAGCATGATAAAGAAGATTCAAAGAGAGTGAGATGCCAGCTCCTTTCATTCAGTCAGTAGCTTCAAACATTTCTGGTATATGAAAAACATGTTTTTCAATGGCAAAAATCAATGAATATTGTAAATGCACAAACAGTAATATCTCCACATTGCACGGTGCAATTCTGAAATTTTTAGCTTTTTCCTGTTAATCCTAGCATGATAAAGAAGATTCAAAGAGAGTGAGATGCCAGCTCCTTTCATTCAGTCAGTAGCTTCAAACATTTCTGGTATATGAAAAACATGTTTTTCAATGGCAAAAATCAATGAATATTGTAAATGCACAAACAGTAATATCTCCACATTGCAAGGTGCAATTCTGAAATTTTTTGCTTTTTCCTGTTAATCCTAGCATGATAAAGAAGATTCAAAGAGAGTGAGATGCCAGCTCCTTTCATTCAGTCAGTAGCTTCAAACATTTCTGGTATATGAAAACGTTTTTCAATGGCAAAAATCAATGAATATTGTAAATGCACAAACAGTAATATCTCCACATTGCAAGGTGCAATTCTGAAATTTTTTGCTTTTTCCTGCTAATCCTAGCATGATAAAGAAGATTCAAAGAGAGTGAGATGCCAGCTCCTTTCATTCAGTCAGTAGCTTCAAACATTTCTGGTATATGAAAAACATGTTTTTCAATGGCAAAAATCAATGAATATTGTAAATGCACAAACAGTAATATCTCCACATTGCACGGTGCAATTCTGAAATTTTTAGCTTTTTCCTGTTAATCCTAGCATGATAAAGAAGATTCAAAGAGAGTGAGATGCCAGCTCCTTTCATTCAGTCAGTAGCTTCAAACATTTCTGGTATATGAAAAACATGTTTTTCAATGGCAATAAATCAATGAATATTGTAAATGCACAAACAGTAATATCTCCACATTGCAAGGTGCAATTCTGAAATTTTTTGCTTTTTCCTGCTAATCCTAGCATGATAAAGAAGATTCAAAGAGAGTGAGATGCCAGCTCCTTTCATTCAGTCAGTAGCTTCAAACATTTCTGGTATATGAAAAACATGTTTTTCAATGGCAAAAATCAATGAATATTGTAAATGCACAAACAGTAATATCTCCACATTGCACGGTGCAATTCTGAAATTTTTAGCTTTTTCCTGTTAATCCTAGCATGATAAAGAAGATTCAAAGAGAGTGAGATGCCAGCTCCTTTCATTCAGTCAGTAGCTTCAAACATTTCTGGTATATGAAAAACATGTTTTTCAATGGCAAAAATCAATGAATATTGTAAATGGACAAACAGTAATATCTCCACATTGCAAGGTGCAATTCTGAAATTTTTGCTTTTTCTGCTAATCCTAGCATGATAAAGAAGATTCAAAGAGAGTGAGATGCCAGCTCCTTTCATTCAGTCAGTAGCTTCAAACATTTCTGGTATATGAAAAACATGTTTTTCAATGGCAAAAATCAATGAATATTGTAAATGCACAAACAGTAATATCTCCACATTGCACGGTGCAATTCTGAAATTTTTAGCTTTTTCCTGTTAATCCTAGCATGATAAAGAAGATTCAAAGAGAGTGAGATGCCAGCTCCTTTCATTCAGTCAGTAGCTTCAAACATTTCTGGTATATGAAAAACATGTTTTTCAATGGCAAAAATCAATGAATATTGTAAATGCACAAACAGTAATATCTCCACATTGCAAGGTGCAATTCTGAAATTTTTTGCTTTTTCCTGCTAATCCTAGCATGATAAAGAAGATTCAAAGAGAGTGAGATGCCAGCTCCTTTCATTCAGTCAGTAGCTTCAAACATTTCTGGTATATGAAAAACATGTTTTTCAATGGCAAAAATCAATGAATATTGTAAATGCACAAACAGTAATATCTCCACATTGCACGGTGCAATTCTGAAATTTTAGCTTTTTCCTGTTAATCCTAGCATGATAAAGAAGATTCAAAGAGAGTGAGATGCCAGCTCCTTTCATTCAGTCAGTAGCTTCAAACATTTCTGGTATATGAAAAACATGTTTTTCAATGGCAAAAATCAATGAATATTGTAAATGCACAAACAGTAATATCTCCACATTTCAAGGTGCAATTCTGAAATTTTTTGCTTTTTCCTGTTAATCCTAGCATGATAAAGAAGATTCAAAGAGAGTGAGATGCCAGCTCCTTTCATTCAGTCAGTAGCTTCAAACATTTCTGGTATATGAAAAACGTTTTTCAATGGCAAAAATCAATGAATATTGTAAATGCACAAACAGTAATATCTCCACATTGCAAGGTGCAATTCTGAAATTTTTGCTTTTTCCTGCTAATCCTAGCATGATAAAGAAGATTCAAAGAGAGTGAGATGCCAGCTCCTTTCATTCAGTCAGTAGCTTCAAACATTTCTGGTATATGAAAAACATGTTTTTCAATGGCAAAAATCAATGAATATTGTAAATGCACAAACAGTAATATCTCCACATTGCACGGTGCAATTCTGAAATTTTTAGCTTTTTCCTGTTAATCCTAGCATGATAAAGAAGATTCAAAGAGAGTGAGATGCCAGCTCCTTTCATTCAGTCAGTAGCTTCAAACATTTCTGGTATATGAAAAACATGTTTTTCAATGGCAAAAATCAATGAATATTGTAAATGCACAAACAGTAATATCTCCACATTGCAAGGTGCAATTCTGAAATTTTTTGCTTTTTCCTGCTAATCCTAGCATGATAAAGAAGATTCAAAGAGAGTGAGATGCCAGCTCCTTTCATTCAGTCAGTAGCTTCAAACATTTCTGGTATATGAAAAACATGTTTTTCAATGGCAAAAATCAATGAATATTGTAAATGCACAAACAGTAATATCTCCACATTGCACGGTGCAATTCTGAAATTTTTAGCTTTTTCCTGTTAATCCTAGCATGATAAAGAAGATTCAAAGAGAGTGAGATGCCAGCTCCTTTCATTCAGTCAGTAGCTTCAAACATTTCTGGTATATGAAAAACATGTTTTTCAATGGCAAAAATCAATGAATATTGTAAATGCACAAACAGTAATATCTCCACATTGCAAGGTGCAATTCTGAAATTTTTTGCTTTTTCCTGTTAATCCTAGCATGATAAAGAAGATTCAAAGAGAGTGAGATGCCAGCTCCTTTCATTCAGTCAGTAGCTTCAAACATTTCTGGTATATGAAAAACATGTTTTTCAATGGCAAAAATCAATGAATATTGTAAATGCACAAACAGTAATATCTCCACATTGCAAGGTGCAATTCTGAAATTTTTTGCTTTTTCCTGCTAATCCTAGCATGATAAAGAAGATTCAAAGAGAGTGAGATGCCAGCTCCTTTCATTCAGTCAGTAGCTTCAAACATTTCTGGTATATGAAAAACATGTTTTTCAATGGCAAAAATCAATGAATATTGTAAATGCACAAACAGTAATATCTCCACATTGCACGGTGCAATTCTGAAATTTTTAGCTTTTTCCTGTTAATCCTAGCATGATAAAGAAGATTCAAAGAGAGTGAGATGCCAGCTCCTTTCATTCAGTCAGTAGCTTCAAACATTTCTGGTATATGAAAAACATGTTTTTCAATGGCAAAAATCAATGAATATTGTAAATGCACAAACAGTAATATCTCCACATTGCAAGGTGCAATTCTGAAATTTTTTGCTTTTTCCTGCTAATCCTAGCATGATAAAGAAGATTCAAAGAGAGTGAGATGCCAGCTCCTTTCATTCAGTCAGTAGCTTCAAACATTTCTGGTATATGAAAAACATGTTTTTCAATGGCAAAAATCAATGAATATTGTAAATGCACAAACAGTAATATCTCCACATTGCAAGGTGCAATTCTGAAATTTTTTGCTTTTTCCTGCTAATCCTAGCATGATAAAGAAGATTCAAAGAGAGTGAGATGCCAGCTCCTTTCATTCAGTCAGTAGCTTCAAACATTTCTGGTATATGAAAAACATGTTTTTCAATGGCAAAAATCAATGAATATTGTAAATGCACAAACAGTAATATCTCCACATTGCAAGGTGCAATTCTGAAATTTTTTGCTTTTTCCTGCTAATCCTAGCATGATAAAGAAGATTCAAAGAGAGTGAGATGCCAGCTCCTTTCATTCAGTCAGTAGCTTCAAACATTTCTGGTATATGAAAAACATGTTTTTCAATGGCAAAAATCAATGAATATTGTAAATGCACAAACAGTAATATCTCCACATTGCACGGTGCAATTCTGAAATTTTTAGCTTTTTCCTGTTAATCCTAGCATGATAAAGAAGATTCAAAGAGAGTGAGATGCCAGCTCCTTTCATTCAGTCAGTAGCTTCAAACATTTCTGGTATATGAAAAACATGTTTTTCAATGGCAAAAATCAATGAATATTGTAAATGCACAAACAGTAATATCTCCACATTGCAAGGTGCAATTCTGAAATTTTTTGCTTTTTCCTGTTAATCCTAGCATGATAAAGAAGATTCAAAGAGAGTGAGATGCCAGCTCCTTTCATTCAGTCAGTAGCTTCAAACATTTCTGGTATATGAAAAACTGTTTTTCAATGGCAAAAATCAATGAATATTGTAAATGCACAAACAGTAATATCTCCACATTGCACGGTGCAATTCTGAAATTTTTAGCTTTTTCCTGTAATCCTAGCATGATAAAGAAGATTCAAAGAGAGTGAGATGCCAGCTCCTTTCATTCAGTCAGTAGCTTCAAACATTTCTGGTATATGAAAAACATGTTTTTCAATGGCAAAAATCAATGAATATTGTAAATGCACAAACAGTAATATCTCCACATTGCAAGGTGCAATTCTGAAATTTTTTGCTTTTTCCTGTTAATCCTAGCATGATAAAGAAGATTCAAAGAGAGTGAGATGCCAGCTCCTTTCATTCAGTCAGTAGCTTCAAACATTTCTGGTATATGAAAAACATGTTTTTCAATGGCAAAAATCAATGAATATTGTAAATGCACAAACAGTAATATCTCCACATTGCAAGGTGCAATTCTGAAATTTTTTGCTTTTTCCTGCTAATCCTAGCATGATAAAGAAGATTCAAAGAGAGTGAGATGCCAGCTCCTTTCATTCAGTCAGTAGCTTCAAACATTTCTGGTATATGAAAAACATGTTTTTCAATGGCAAAAATCAATGAATATTGTAAATGCACAAACAGTAATATCTCCACATTGCAAGGTGCAATTCTGAAATTTTTTGCTTTTTCCTGCTAATCCTAGCATGATAAAGAAGATTCAAAGAGAGTGAGATGCCAGCTCCTTTCATTCAGTCAGTAGCTTCAAACATTTCTGGTATATGAAAAACATGTTTTTCAATGGCAAAAATCAATGAATATTGTAAATGCACAAACAGTAATATCTCCACATTGCAAGGTGCAATTCTGAAATTTTTTGCTTTTTCCTGCTAATCCTAGCATGATAAAGAAGATTCAAAGAGAGTGAGATGCCAGCTCCTTTCATTCAGTCAGTAGCTTCAAACATTTCTGGTATATGAAAAACATGTTTTTCAATGGCAAAAATCAATGAATATTGTAAATGCACAAACAGTAATATCTCCACATTGCACGGTGCAATTCTGAAATTTTTTGCTTTTTCCTGCTAATCCTAGCATGATAAAGAAGATTCAAAGAGAGTGAGATGCCAGCTCCTTTCATTCAGTCAGTAGCTTCAAACATTTCTGGTATATGAAAAACATGTTTTTCAATGGCAAAAATCAATGAATATTGTAAATGCACAAACAGTAATATCTCCACATTGCACGGTGCAATTCTGAAATTTTTAGCTTTTTCCTGTTAATCCTAGCATGATAAAGAAGATTCAAAGAGAGTGAGATGCCAGCTCCTTTCATTCAGTCAGTAGCTTCAAACATTTCTGGTATATGAAAAACATGTTTTTCAATGGCAAAAATCAATGAATATTGTAAATGCACAAACAGTAATATCTCCACATTGCAAGGTGCAATTCTGAAATTTTTTGCTTTTTCCTGTTAATCCTAGCATGATAAAGAAGATTCAAAGAGAGTGAGATGCCAGCTCCTTTCATTCAGTCAGTAGCTTCAAACATTTCTGGTATATGAAAAACATGTTTTTCAATGGCAAAAATCAATGAATATTGTAAATGCACAAACAGTAATATCTCCACATTGCACGGTGCAATTCTGAAATTTTTAGCTTTTTCCTGTTAATCCTAGCATGATAAAGAAGATTCAAAGAGAGTGAGATGCCAGCTCCTTTCATTCAGTCAGTAGCTTCAAACATTTCTGGTATATGAAAAACATGTTTTTCAATGGCAAAAATCAATGAATATTGTAAATGCACAAACAGTAATATCTCCACATTGCAAGGTGCAATTCTGAAATTTTTGCTTTTTCCTGTTAATCCTAGCATGATAAAGAAGATTCAAAGAGAGTGAGATGCCAGCTCCTTTCATTCAGTCAGTAGCTTCAAACATTTCTGGTATATGAAAAACATGTTTTTCAATGGCAAAAATCAATGAATATTGTAAATGCACAAACAGTAATATCTCCACATTGCAAGGTGCAATTCTGAAATTTTTTGCTTTTTCCTGCTAATCCTAGCATGATAAAGAAGATTCAAAGAGAGTGAGATGCCAGCTCCTTTCATTCAGTCAGTAGCTTCAAACATTTCTGGTATATGAAAAACATGTTTTTCAATGGCAAAAATCAATGAATATTGTAAATGCACAAACAGTAATATCTCCACATTGCACGGTGCAATTCTGAAATTTTTAGCTTTTTCCTGTTAATCCTAGCATGATAAAGAAGATTCAAAGAGAGTGAGATGCCTGCTCCTTTCATTCAGTCAGTAGCTTCAAACATTTCTGGTATATGAAAAACATGTTTTTCAATGGCAAAAATCAATGAATATTGTAAATGCACAAACAGTAATATCTCCACATTGCACGGTGCAATTCTGAAATTTTTAGCTTTTTTCCTGTTAATCCTAGCATGATAAAGAAGATTCAAAGAGAGTGAGATGCCAGCTCCTTTCATTCAGTCAGTAGCTTCAAACATTTCTGGTATATGAAAAACATGTTTTTCAATGGCAAAAATCAATGAATATTGTAAATGCACAAACAGTAATATCTCCACATTGCAAGGTGCAATTCTGAAATTTTTTGCTTTTTCCTGCTAATCCTAGCATGATAAAGAAGATTCAAAGAGAGTGAGATGCCAGCTCCTTTCATTCAGTCAGTAGCTTCAAACATTTCTGGTATATGAAAAACATGTTTTTCAATGGCAAAAATCAATGAATATTGTAAATGCACAAACAGTAATATCTCCACATTGCACGGTGCAATTCTGAAATTTTTAGCTTTTTCCTGTTAATCCTAGCATGATAAAGAAGATTCAAAGAGAGTGAGATGCCAGCTCCTTTCATTCAGTCAGTAGCTTCAAACATTTCTGGTATATGAAAAACATGTTTTTCAATGGCAAAAATCAATGAATATTGTAAATGCACAAACAGTAATATCTCCACATTGCAAGGTGCAATTCTGAAATTTTTTGCTTTTTCCTGCTAATCCTAGCATGATAAAGAAGATTCAAAGAGAGTGAGATGCCAGCTCCTTTCATTCAGTCAGTAGCTTCAAACATTTCTGGTATATGAAAAACATGTTTTTCAATGGCAAAAATCAATGAATATTGTAAATGCACAAACAGTAATATCTCCACATTGCACGGTGCAATTCTGAAATTTTTAGCTTTTTCCTGTTAATCCTAGCATGATAAAGAAGATTCAAAGAGAGTGATATGCCAGCTCCTTTCATTCAGTCAGTAGCTTCAAACATTTCTGGTATATGAAAAACATGTTTTTCAATGGCAAAAATCAATGAATATTGTAAATGCACAAACAGTAATATCTCCACATTGCAAGGTGCAATTCTGAAATTTTTTGCTTTTTCCTGTTAATCCTAGCATGATAAAGAAGATTCAAAGAGAGTGAGATGCCAGCTCCTTTCATTCAGTCAGTAGCTTCAAACATTTCTGGTATATGAAAAACGTTTTTCAATGGCAAAAATCAATGAATATTGTAAATGCACAAACAGTAATATCTCCACATTGCACGGTGCAATTCTGAAATTTTTAGCTTTTTCCTGTTAATCCTAGCATGATAAAGAAGATTCAAAGAGAGTGAGATGCCAGCTCCTTTCATTCAGTCAGTAGCTTCAAACATTTCTGGTATATGAAAAACATGTTTTTCAATGGCAAAAATCAATGAATATTGTAAATGCACAAACAGTAATATCTCCACATTGCAAGGTGCAATTCTGAAATTTTTTGCTTTTTCCTGTTAATCCTAGCATGATAAAGAAGATTCAAAGAGAGTGAGATGCCAGCTCCTTTCATTCAGTCAGTAGCTTCAAACATTTCTGGTATATGAAAAACATGTTTTTCAATGGCAAAAATCAATGAATATTGTAAATGCACAAACAGTAATATCTCCACATTGCAAGGTGCAATTCTGAAATTTTTGCTTTTTCCTGCTAATCCTAGCATGATAAAGAAGATTCAAAGAGAGTGAGATGCCAGCTCCTTTCATTCAGTCAGTAGCTTCAAACATTTCTGGTATATGAAAAACATGTTTTTCAATGGCAAAAATCAATGAATATTGTAAATGCACAAACAGTAATATCTCCACATTGCACGGTGCAATTCTGAAATTTTTAGCTTTTTCCTGTTAATCCTAGCATGATAAAGAAGATTCAAAGAGAGTGAGATGCCTGCTCCTTTCATTCAGTCAGTAGCTTCAAACATTTCTGGTATATGAAAAACATGTTTTTCAATGGCAAAAATCAATGAATATTGTAAATGCACAAACAGTAATATCTCCACATTGCACGGTGCAATTCTGAAATTTTTAGCTTTTTCCTGTTAATCCTAGCATGATAAAGAAGATTCAAAGAGAGTGAGATGCCAGCTCCTTTCATTCAGTCAGTAGCTTCAAACATTTCTGGTATATGAAAAACATGTTTTTCAATGGCAAAAATCATGAATATTGTAAATGCACAAACAGTAATATCTCCACATTGCACGGTGCAATTCTGAAATTTTTAGCTTTTTCCTGTTAATCCTAGCATGATAAAGAAGATTCAAAGAGAGTGAGATGCCAGCTCCTTTCATTCAGTCAGTAGCTTCAAACATTTCTGGTATATGAAAAACATGTTTTTCAATGGCAAAAATCAATGAATATTGTAAATGCACAAACAGTAATATCTCCACATTGCAAGGTGCAATTCTGAAATTTTTTGCTTTTTCCTGCTAATCCTAGCATGATAAAGAAGATTCAAAGAGAGTGAGATGCCAGCTCCTTTCATTCAGTCAGTAGCTTCAAACATTTCTGGTATATGAAAAACATGTTTTTCAATGGCAAAAATCAATGAATATTGTAAATGCACAAACAGTAATATCTCCACATTGCAAGGTGCAATTCTGAAATTTTTTGCTTTTTCCTGCTAATCCTAGCATGATAAAGAAGATTCAAAGAGAGTGAGATGCCAGCTCCTTTCATTCAGTCAGTAGCTTCAAACATTTCTGGTATATGAAAAACATGTTTTTCAATGGCAAAAATCAATGAATATTGTAAATGCACAAACAGTAATATCTCCACATTGCAAGGTGCAATTCTGAAATTTTTTGCTTTTTCCTGCTAATCCTAGCATGATAAAGAAGATTCAAAGAGAGTGAGATGCCAGCTCCTTTCATTCAGTCAGTAGCTTCAAACATTTCTGGTATATGAAAAACATGTTTTTCAATGGCAAAAATCAATGAATATTGTAAATGCACAAACAGTAATATCTCCACATTGCACGGTGCAATTCTGAAATTTTTAGCTTTTTCCTGTTAATCCTAGCATGATAAAGAAGATTCAAAGAGAGTGAGATGCCAGCTCCTTTCATTCAGTCAGTAGCTTCAAACATTTCTGGTATATGAAAAACATGTTTTTCAATGGCAAAAATCAATGAATATTGTAAATGCACAAACAGTAATATCTCCACATTGCAAGGTGCAATTCTGAAATTTTTTGCTTTTTCCTGCTAATCCTAGCATGATAAAGAAGATTCAAAGAGAGTGAGATGCCAGCTCCTTTCATTCAGTCAGTAGCTTCAAACATTTCTGGTATATGAAAAACATGTTTTTCAATGGCAAAAATCAATGAATATTGTAAATGCACAAACAGTAATATCTCCACATTGCACGGTGCAATTCTGAAATTTTTAGCTTTTTCCTGTTAATCCTAGCATGATAAAGAAGATTCAAAGAGAGTGAGATGCCAGCTCCTTTCATTCAGTCAGTAGCTTCAAACATTTCTGGTATATGAAAAACATGTTTTTCAATGGCAAAAATCAATGAATATTGTAAATGCACAAACAGTAATATCTCCACATTGCAAGGTGCAATTCTGAAATTTTTTGCTTTTTCCTGTTAATCCTAGCATGATAAAGAAGATTCAAAGAGAGTGAGATGCCAGCTCCTTTCATTCAGTCAGTAGCTTCAAACATTTCTGGTATATGAAAAACATGTTTTTCAATGGCAAAAATCAATGAATATTGTAAATGCACAAACAGTAATATCTCCACATTGCAAGGTGCAATTCTGAAATTTTTGCTTTTTCCTGCTAATCCTAGCATGATAAAGAAGATTCAAAGAGAGTGAGATGCCAGCTCCTTTCATTCAGTCAGTAGCTTCAAACATTTCTGGTATATGAAAAACATGTTTTTCAATGGCAAAAATCAATGAATATTGTAAATGCACAAACAGTAATATCTCCACATTGCACGGTGCAATTCTGAAATTTTTAGCTTTTTCCTGTTAATCCTAGCATGATAAAGAAGATTCAAAGAGAGTGAGATGCCAGCTCCTTTCATTCAGTCAGTAGCTTCAAACATTTCTGGTATATGAAAAACATGTTTTTCAATGGCAAAAATCAATGAATATTGTAAATGCACAAACAGTAATATCTCCACATTGCAAGGTGCAATTCTGAAATTTTTTGCTTTTTCCTGCTAATCCTAGCATGATAAAGAAGATTCAAAGAGAGTGAGATGCCAGCTCCTTTCATTCAGTCAGTAGCTTCAAACATTTCTGGTATATGAAAAACATGTTTTTCAATGGCAAAAATCAATGAATATTGTAAATGCACAAACAGTAATATCTCCACATTGCACGGTGCAATTCTGAAATTTTTAGCTTTTTCCTGTTAATCCTAGCATGATAAAGAAGATTCAAAGAGAGTGAGATGCCAGCTCCTTTCATTCAGTCAGTAGCTTCAAACATTTCTGGTATATGAAAAACATGTTTTTCAATGGCAAAAATCAATGAATATTGTAAATGCACAAACAGTAATATCTCCACATTGCAAGGTGCAATTCTGAAATTTTTTGCTTTTTCCTGTTAATCCTAGCATGATAAAGAAGATTCAAAGAGAGTGAGATGCCAGCTCCTTTCATTCAGTCAGTAGCTTCAAACATTTCTGGTATATGAAAAACGTTTTTCAATGGCAAAAATCAATGAATATTGTAAATGCACAAACAGTAATATCTCCACATTGCAAGGTGCAATTCTGAAATTTTTTGCTTTTTCCTGCTAATCCTAGCATGATAAAGAAGATTCAAAGAGAGTGAGATGCCAGCTCCTTTCATTCAGTCAGTAGCTTCAAACATTTCTGGTATATGAAAAACATGTTTTTCAATGGCAAAAATCAATGAATATTGTAAATGCACAAACAGTAATATCTCCACATTGCACGGTGCAATTCTGAAATTTTTAGCTTTTTCCTGTTAATCCTAGCATGATAAAGAAGATTCAAAGAGAGTGAGATGCCAGCTCCTTTCATTCAGTCAGTAGCTTCAAACATTTCTGGTATATGAAAAACATGTTTTTCAATGGCAAAAATCAATGAATATTGTAAATGCACAAACAGTAATATCTCCACATTGCAAGGTGCAATTCTGAAATTTTTTGCTTTTTCCTGCTAATCCTAGCATGATAAAGAAGATTCAAAGAGAGTGAGATGCCAGCTCCTTTCATTCAGTCAGTAGCTTCAAACATTTCTGGTATATGAAAAACATGTTTTTCAATGGCAAAAATCAATGAATATTGTAAATGCACAAACAGTAATATCTCCACATTGCACGGTGCAATTCTGAAATTTTTAGCTTTTTCCTGTTAATCCTAGCATGATAAAGAAGATTCAAAGAGAGTGAGATGCCAGCTCCTTTCATTCAGTCAGTAGCTTCAAACATTTCTGGTATATGAAAAACATGTTTTTCAATGGCAAAAATCAATGAATATTGTAAATGCACAAACAGTAATATCTCCACATTGCAAGGTGCAATTCTGAAATTTTTTGCTTTTTCCTGCTAATCCTAGCATGATAAAGAAGATTCAAAGAGAGTGAGATGCCAGCTCCTTTCATTCAGTCAGTAGCTTCAAACATTTCTGGTATATGAAAAACGTTTTTCAATGGCAAAAATCAATGAATATTGTAAATGCACAAACAGTAATATCTCCACATTGCACGGTGCAATTCTGAAATTTTTTGCTTTTTCCTGCAAATCCAAGCATGATAAAGAAGATTCAAAGAGAGTGAGATGCCAGCTCCTTTCATTCAGTCAGTAGCTTCAAACATTTCTGGTATATGAAAAACATGTTTTTCAATGGCAAAAATCAATGAATATTGTAAATGCACAAACAGTAATATCTCCACATTGCACGGTGCAATTCTGAAATTTTTAGCTTTTTCCTGTTAATCCTAGCATGATAAAGAAGATTCAAAGAGAGTGAGATGCCAGCTCCTTTCATTCAGTCAGTAGCTTCAAACATTTCTGGTATATGAAAAACATGTTTTTCAATGGCAAAAATCAATGAATATTGTAAATGCACAAACAGTAATATCTCCACATTGCAAGGTGCAATTCTGAAATTTTTTGCTTTTTCCTGCTAATCCTAGCATGATAAAGAAGATTCAAAGAGAGTGAGATGCCAGCTCCTTTCATTCAGTCAGTAGCTTCAAACATTTCTGGTATATGAAAAACATGTTTTTCAATGGCAAAAATCAATGAATATTGTAAATGCACAAACAGTAATATCTCCACATTGCACGGTGCAATTCTGAAATTTTTAGCTTTTTCCTGTTAATCCTAGCATGATAAAGAAGATTCAAAGAGAGTGAGATGCCAGCTCCTTTCATTCAGTCAGTAGCTTCAAACATTTCTGGTATATGAAAAACATGTTTTTCAATGGCAAAAATCAATGAATATTGTAAATGCACAAACAGTAATATCTCCACATTGCAAGGTGCAATTCTGAAATTTTTTGCTTTTTCCTGCTAATCCTAGCATGATAAAGAAGATTCAAAGAGAGTGAGATGCCAGCTCCTTTCATTCAGTCAGTAGCTTCAAACATTTCTGGTATATGAAAAACATGTTTTTCAATGGCAAAAATCAATGAATATTGTAAATGCACAAACAGTAATATCTCCACATTGCACGGTGCAATTCTGAAATTTTTAGCTTTTTCCTGTTAATCCTAGCATGATAAAGAAGATTCAAAGAGAGTGAGATGCCAGCTCCTTTCATTCAGTCAGTAGCTTCAAACATTTCTGGTATATGAAAAACGTTTTTCAATGGCAAAAATCAATGAATATTGTAAATGCACAAACAGTAATATCTCCACATTGCAAGGTGCAATTCTGAAATTTTTTGCTTTTTCCTGTTAATCCTAGCATGATAAAGAAGATTCAAAGAGAGTGAGATGCCAGCTCCTTTCATTCAGTCAGTAGCTTCAAACATTTCTGGTATATGAAAAACATGTTTTTCAATGGCAAAAATCAATGAATATTGTAAATGCACAAACAGTAATATCTCCACATTGCAAGGTGCAATTCTGAAATTTTTTGCTTTTTCCTGCTAATCCTAGCATGATAAAGAAGATTCAAAGAGAGTGAGATGCCAGCTCCTTTCATTCAGTCAGTAGCTTCAAACATTTCTGGTATATGAAAAACATGTTTTTCAATGGCAAAAATCAATGAATATTGTAAATGCACAAACAGTAATATCTCCACATTGCACGGTGCAATTCTGAAATTTTTCGCTTTTTCCTGTTAATCCTAGCATGATAAAGAAGATTCAAAGAGAGTGAGATGCCAGCTCCTTTCATTCAGTCAGTAGCTTCAAACATTTCTGGTATATGAAAAACATGTTTTTCAATGGCAAAAATCAATGAATATTGTAAATGCACAAACAGTAATATCTCCACATTGCAAGGTGCAATTCTGAAATTTTTTGCTTTTTCCTGCTAATCCTAGCATGATAAAGAAGATTCAAAGAGAGTGAGATGCCAGCTCCTTTCATTCAGTCAGTAGCTTCAAACATTTCTGGTATATGAAAAACATGTTTTTCAATGGCAAAAATCAATGAATATTGTAAATGCACAAACAGTAATATCTCCACATTGCACGGTGCAATTCTGAAATTTTTAGCTTTTTCCTGTTAATCCTAGCATGATAAAGAAGATTCAAAGAGAGTGAGATGCCAGCTCCTTTCATTCAGTCAGTAGCTTCAAACATTTCTGGTATATGAAAAACATGTTTTTCAATGGCAAAAATCAATGAATATTGTAAATGCACAAACAGTAATATCTCCACATTGCAAGGTGCAATTCTGAAATTTTTTGCTTTTTCCTGTTAATCCTAGCATGATAAAGAAGATTCAAAGAGAGTGAGATGCCAGCTCCTTTCATTCAGTCAGTAGCTTCAAACATTTCTGGTATATGAAAAGCATGTTTTTCAATGGCAAAAATCAATGAATATTGTAAATGCACAAACAGTAATATCTCCACATTGCAAGGTGCAATTCTGAAATTTTTTGCTTTTTCCTGCTAATCCTAGCATGATAAAGAAGATTCAAAGAGAGTGAGATGCCAGCTCCTTTCATTCAGTCAGTAGCTTCAAACATTTCTGGTATATGAAAAACATGTTTTTCAATGGCAAAAATCAATGAATATTGTAAATGCACAAACAGTAATATCTCCACATTGCACGGTGCAATTCTGAAATTTTTAGCTTTTTCCTGTTAATCCTAGCATGATAAAGAAGATTCAAAGAGAGTGAGATGCCAGCTCCTTTCATTCAGTCAGTAGCTTCAAACATTTCTGGTATATGAAAAACATGTTTTTCAATGGCAAAAATCAATGAATATTGTAAATGCACAAACAGTAATATCTCCACATTGCAAGGTGCAATTCTGAAATTTTTTGCTTTTTCCTGTTAATCCTAGCATGATAAAGAAGATTCAAAGAGAGTGAGATGCCAGCTCCTTTCATTCAGTCAGTAGCTTCAAACATTTCTGGTATATGAAAAACGTTTTTCAATGGCAAAAATCAATGAATATTGTAAATGCACAAACAGTAATATCTCCACATTGCAAGGTGCAATTCTGAAATTTTTTGCTTTTTCCTGCTAATCCTAGCATGATAAAGAAGATTCAAAGAGAGTGAGATGCCAGCTCCTTTCATTCAGTCAGTAGCTTCAAACATTTCTGGTATATGAAAAACATGTTTTTCAATGGCAAAAATCAATGAATATTGTAAATGCACAAACAGTAATATCTCCACATTGCACGGTGCAATTCTGAAATTTTTAGCTTTTTCCTGTTAATCCTAGCATGATAAAGAAGATTCAAAGAGAGTGAGATGCCAGCTCCTTTCATTCAGTCAGTAGCTTCAAACATTTCTGGTATATGAAAAACATGTTTTTCAATGGCAAAAATCAATGAATATTGTAAATGCACAAACAGTAATATCTCCACATTGCAAGGTGCAATTCTGAAATTTTTTGCTTTTTCCTGCTAATCCTAGCATGATAAAGAAGATTCAAAGAGAGTGAGATGCCAGCTCCTTTCATTCAGTCAGTAGCTTCAAACATTTCTGGTATATGAAAAACATGTTTTTCAATGGCAAAAATCAATGAATATTGTAAATGCACAAACAGTAATATCTCCACATTGCACGGTGCAATTCTGAAATTTTTAGCTTTTTCCTGTTAATCCTAGCATGATAAAGAAGATTCAAAGAGAGTGAGATGCCAGCTCCTTTCATTCAGTCAGTAGCTTCAAACATTTCTGGTATATGAAAAACATGTTTTTCAATGGCAAAAATCAATGAATATTGTAAATGCACAAACAGTAATATCTCCACATTGCAAGGTGCAATTCTGAAATTTTTTGCTTTTTCCTGCTAATTTTAGCATGATAAAGAAGATTCAAAGAGAGTGAGATGCCAGCTCCTTTCATTCAGTCAGTAGCTTCAAACATTTCTGGTATATGAAAAACGTTTTTCAATGGCAAAAATCAATGAATATTGTAAATGCACAAACAGTAATATCTCCACATTGCACGGTGCAATTCTGAAATTTTTTGCTTTTTCCTGCAAATCCAAGCATGATAAAGAAGATTCAAAGAGAGTGAGATGCCAGCTCCTTTCATTCAGTCAGTAGCTTCAAACATTTCTGGTATATGAAAAACATGTTTTTCAATGGCAAAAATCAATGAATATTGTAAATGCACAAACAGCAATATCTCCACATTGCACGGTGCAATTCTGAAATTTTTAGCTTTTTCCTGTTAATCCTAGCATGATAAAGAAGATTCAAAGAGAGTGAGATGCCAGCTCCTTTCATTCAGTCAGTAGCTTCAAACATTTCTGGTATATGAAAAACATGTTTTTCAATGGCAAAAATCAATGAATATTGTAAATGCACAAACAGTAATATCTCCACATTGCAAGGTGCAATTCTGAAATTTTTTGCTTTTTCCTGCTAATCCTAGCATGATAAAGAAGATTCAAAGAGAGTGAGATGCCAGCTCCTTTCATTCAGTCAGTAGCTTCAAACATTTCTGGTATATGAAAAACATGTTTTTCAATGGCAAAAATCAATGAATATTGTAAATGCACAAACAGTAATATCTCCACATTGCACGGTGCAATTCTGAAATTTTTAGCTTTTTCCTGTTAATCCTAGCATGATAAAGAAGATTCAAAGAGAGTGAGATGCCAGCTCCTTTCATTCAGTCAGTAGCTTCAAACATTTCTGGTATATGAAAAACATGTTTTTCAATGGCAAAAATCAATGAATATTGTAAATGCACAAACAGTAATATCTCCACATTGCAAGGTGCAATTCTGAAATTTTTTGCTTTTTCCTGCTAATCCTAGCATGATAAAGAAGATTCAAAGAGAGTGAGATGCCAGCTCCTTTCATTCAGTCAGTAGCTTCAAACATTTCTGGTATATGAAAAACATGTTTTTCAATGGCAAAAATCAATGAATATTGTAAATGCACAAACAGTAATATCTCCACATTGCACGGTGCAATTCTGAAATTTTTAGCTTTTTCCTGTTAATCCTAGCATGATAAAGAAGATTCAAAGAGAGTGAGATGCCAGCTCCTTTCATTCAGTCAGTAGCTTCAAACATTTCTGGTATATGAAAAACGTTTTTCAATGGCAAAAATCAATGAATATTGTAAATGCACAAACAGTAATATCTCCACATTGCAAGGTGCAATTCTGAAATTTTTTGCTTTTTCCTGTTAATCCTAGCATGATAAAGAAGATTCAAAGAGAGTGAGATGCCAGCTCCTTTCATTCAGTCAGTAGCTTCAAACATTTCTGGTATATGAAAAACATGTTTTTCAATGGCAAAAATCAATGAATATTGTAAATGCACAAACAGTAATATCTCCACATTGCAAGGTGCAATTCTGAAATTTTTTGCTTTTTCCTGCTAATCCTAGCATGATAAAGAAGATTCAAAGAGAGTGAGATGCCAGCTCCTTTCATTCAGTCAGTAGCTTCAAACATTTCTGGTATATGAAAAACATGTTTTTCAATGGCAAAAATCAATGAATATTGTAAATGCACAAACAGTAATATCTCCACATTGCACGGTGCAATTCTGAAATTTTTAGCTTTTTCCTGTTAATCCTAGCATGATAAAGAAGATTCAAAGAGAGTGAGATGCCAGCTCCTTTCATTCAGTCAGTAGCTTCAAACATTTCTGGTATATGAAAAACATGTTTTTCAATGGCAAAAATCAATGAATATTGTAAATGCACAAACAGTAATATCTCCACATTGCAAGCTGCAATTCTGAAATTTTTTGCTTTTTCCTGCTAATCCTAGCATGATAAAGAAGATTCAAAGAGAGTGAGATGCCAGCTCCTTTCATTCAGTCAGTAGCTTCAAACATTTCTGGTATATGAAAAACATGTTTTTCAATGGCAAAAATCAATGAATATTGTAAATGCACAAACAGTAATATCTCCACATTGCACGGTGCAATTCTGAAATTTTTAGCTTTTTCCTGTTAATCCTAGCATGATAAAGAAGATTCAAAGAGAGTGAGATGCCAGCTCCTTTCATTCAGTCAGTAGCTTCAAACATTTCTGGTATATGAAAAACATGTTTTTCAATGGCAAAAATCAATGAATATTGTAAATGCACAAACAGTAATATCTCCACATTGCAAGGTGCAATTCTGAAATTTTTTGCTTTTTCCTGTTAATCCTAGCATGATAAAGAAGATTCAAAGAGAGTGAGATGCCAGCTCCTTTCATTCAGTCAGTAGCTTCAAACATTTCTGGTATATGAAAAACGTTTTTCAATGGCAAAAATCAATGAATATTGTAAATGCACAAACAGTAATATCTCCACATTGCAAGGTGCAATTCTGAAATTTTTTGCTTTTTCCTGCTAATCCTAGCATGATAAAGAAGATTCAAAGAGAGTGAGATGCCAGCTCCTTTCATTCAGTCAGTAGCTTCAAACATTTCTGGTATATGAAAAACATGTTTTTCAATGGCAAAAATCAATGAATATTGTAAATGCACAAACAGTAATATCTCCACATTGCACGGTGCAATTCTGAAATTTTTAGCTTTTTCCTGTTAATCCTAGCATGATAAAGAAGATTCAAAGAGAGTGAGATGCCAGCTCCTTTCATTCAGTCAGTAGCTTCAAACATTTCTGGTATATGAAAAACATGTTTTTCAATGGCAAAAATCAATGAATATTGTAAATGCACAAACAGTAATATCTCCACATTGCAAGGTGCAATTCTGAAATTTTTTGCTTTTTCCTGCTAATCCTAGCATGATAAAGAAGATTCAAAGAGAGTGAGATGCCAGCTCCTTTCATTCAGTCAGTAGCTTCAAACATTTCTGGTATATGAAAAACATGTTTTTCAATGGCAAAAATCAATGAATATTGTAAATGCACAAACAGTAATATCTCCACATTGCACGGTGCAATTCTGAAATTTTTTGCTTTTTCCTGTTAATCCTAGCATGATAAAGAAGATTCAAAGAGAGTGAGATGCCAGCTCCTTTCATTCAGTCAGTAGCTTCAAACATTTCTGGTATATGAAAAACATGTTTTTCAATGGCAAAAATCAATGAATATTGTAAATGCACAAACAGTAATATCTCCACATTGCAAGGTGCAATTCTGAAATTTTTTGCTTTTTCCTGTTAATCCTAGCATGATAAAGAAGATTCAAAGAGAGTGAGATGCCAGCTCCTTTCATTCAGTCAGTAGCTTCAAACATTTCTGGTATATGAAAAACATGTTTTTCAATGGCAAAAATCAATGAATATTGTAAATGCACAAACAGTAATATCTCCACATTGCAAGGTGCAATTCTGAAATTTTTTGCTTTTTCCTGCTAATCCTAGCATGATAAAGAATATTCAAAGAGAGTGAGATGCCAGCTCCTTTCATTCAGTCAGTAGCTTCAAACATTTCTGGTATATGAAAAACGTTTTTCAATGGCAAAAATCAATGAATATTGTAAATGCACAAACAGTAATATCTCCACATTGCAAGGTGCAATTCTGAAATTTTTTGCTTTTTCCTGCTAATCCTAGCATGATAAAGAAGATTCAAAGAGAGTGAGATGCCAGCTCCTTTCATTCAGTCAGTAGCTTCAAACATTTCTGGTATATGAAAAACATGTTTTTCAATGGCAAAAATCAATGAATATTGTAAATGCACAAACAGTAATATCTCCACATTGCACGGTGCAATTCTGAAATTTTTTGCTTTTTCCTGTTAATCCTAGCATGATAAAGAAGATTCAAAGAGAGTGAGATGCCAGCTCCTTTCATTCAGTCAGTAGCTTCAAACATTTCTGGTATATGAAAAACATGTTTTTCAATGGCAAAAATCAATGAATATTGTAAATGCACAAACAGTAATATCTCCACATTGCAAGGTGCAATTCTGAAATTTTTTGCTTTTTCCTGCTAATCCTAGCATGATAAAGAAGATTCAAAGAGAGTGAGATGCCAGCTCCTTTCATTCAGTCAGTAGCTTCAAACATTTCTGGTATATGAAAAACATGTTTTTCAATGGCAAAAATCAATGAATATTGTAAATGCACAAACAGTAATATCTCCACATTGCACGGTGCAATTCTGAAATTTTTAGCTTTTTCCTGTTAATCCTAGCATGATAAAGAAGATTCAAAGAGAGTGAGATGCCAGCTCCTTTCATTCAGTCAGTAGCTTCAAACATTTCTGGTATATGAAAAACATGTTTTTCAATGGCAAAAATCAATGAATATTGTAAATGCACAAACAGTAATATCTCCACATTGCAAGGTGCAATTCTGAAATTTTTTGCTTTTTCCTGTTAATCCTAGCATGATAAAGAAGATTCAAAGAGAGTGAGATGCCAGCTCCTTTCATTCAGTCAGTAGCTTCAAACATTTCTGGTATATGAAAAACATGTTTTTCAATAGCAAAAATCAATGAATATTGTAAATGCACAAACAGTAATATCTCCACATTGCAAGGTGCAATTCTGAAATTTTTTGCTTTTTCCTGCTAATCCTAGCATGATAAAGAAGATTCAAAGAGAGTGAGATGCCAGCTCCTTTCATTCAGTCAGTAGCTTCAAACATTTCTGGTATATGAAAAACATGTTTTTCAATGGCAAAAATCAATGAATATTGTAAATGCACAAACAGTAATATCTCCACATTGCACGGTGCAATTCTGAAATTTTTAGCTTTTTCCTGTTAATCCTAGCATGATAAAGAAGATTCAAAGAGAGTGAGATGCCAGCTCCTTTCATTCAGTCAGTAGCTTCAAACATTTCTGGTATATGAAAAACATGTTTTTCAATGGCAAAAATCAATGAATATTGTAAATGCACAAACAGTAATATCTCCACATTGCAAGGTGCAATTCTGAAATTTTTTGCTTTTTCCTGCTAATCCTAGCATGTTAAAGAAGATTCAAAGAGAGTGAGATGCCAGCTCCTTTCATTCAGTCAGTAGCTTCAAACATTTCTGGTATATGAAAAACATGTTTTTCAATGGCAAAAATCAATGAATATTGTAAATGCACAAACAGTAATATCTCCACATTGCACGGTGCAATTCTGAAATTTTTAGCTTTTTCCTGTTAATCCTAGCATGATAAAGAAGATTCAAAGAGAGTGAGATGCCAGCTCCTTTCATTCAGTCAGTAGCTTCAAACATTTCTGGTATATGAAAAACATGTTTTTCAATGGCAAAAATCAATGAATATTGTAAATGCACAAACAGTAATATCTCCACATTGCAAGGTGCAATTCTGAAATTTTTTGCTTTTTCCTGCTAATCCTAGCATGATAAAGAAGATTCAAAGAGTGAGATGCCAGCTCCTTTCATTCAGTCAGTAGCTTCAAACATTTCTGGTATATGAAAAACATGTTTTTCAATGGCAAAAATCAATGAATATTGTAAATGCACAAACAGTAATATCTCCACATTTCACGGTGCAATTCTGAAATTTTTAGCTTTTTCCTGTTAATCCTAGCATGATAAAGAAGATTCAAAGAGAGTGAGATGCCAGCTCCTTTCATTCAGTCAGTAGCTTCAAACATTTCTGGTATATGAAAAACATGTTTTTCAATGGCAAAAATCAATGAATATTGTAAATGCACAAACAGTAATATCTCCACATTGCAAGGTGCAATTCTGAAATTTTTTGCTTTTTCCTGCTAATCCTAGCATGATAAAGAAGATTCAAAGAGAGTGAGATGCCAGCTCCTTTCATTCAGTCAGTAGCTTCAAACATTTCTGGTATATGAAAAACATGTTTTTCAATGGCAAAAATCAATGAATATTGTAAATGCACAAACAGTAATATCTCCACATTGCACGGTGCAATTCTGAAATTTTTAGCTTTTTCCTGTTAATCCTAGCATGATAAAGAAGATTCAAAGAGAGTGAGATGCCAGCTCCTTTCATTCAGTCAGTAGCTTCAAACATTTCTGGTATATGAAAAACATGTTTTTCAATGGCAAAAATCAATGAATATTGTAAATGCACAAACAGTAATATCTCCACATTGCAAGGTGCAATTCTGAAATTTTTTGCTTTTTCCTGCTAATCCTAGCATGATAAAGAAGATTCAAAGAGAGTGAGATGCCAGCTCCTTTCATTCAGTCAGTAGCTTCAAACATTTCTGGTATATGAAAAACATGTTTTTCAATGGCAAAAATCAATGAATATTGTAAATGCACAAACAGTAATATCTCCACATTGCACGGTGCAATTCTGAAATTTTTAGCTTTTTCCTGTTAATCCTAGCATGATAAAGAAGATTCAAAGAGAGTGAGATGCCAGCTCCTTTCATTCAGTCAGTAGCTTCAAACATTTCTGGTATATGAAAAACATGTTTTTCAATGGCAAAAATCAATGAATATTGTAAATGCACAAACAGTAATATCTCCACATTGCAAGGTGCAATTCTGAAATTTTTTGCTTTTTCCTGCTAATCCTAGCATGATAAAGAAGATTCAAAGAGTGAGATGCCAGATCCTTTCATTCAGTCAGTAGCTTCAAACATTTCTGGTATATGAAAAACATGTTTTTCAATGGCAAAAATCAATGAATATTGTAAATGCACAAACAGTAATATCTCCACATTGCACGGTGCAATTCTGAAATTTTTAGCTTTTTCCTGTTAATCCTAGCATGATAAAGAAGATTCAAAGAGAGTGAGATGCCAGCTCCTTTCATTCAGTCAGTAGCTTCAAACATTTCTGGTATATGAAAAACATGTTTTTCAATGGCAAAAATCAATGAATATTGTAAATGCACAAACAGTAATATCTCCACATTGCAAGGTGCAATTCTGAAATTTTTTGCTTTTTCCTGCTAATCCTAGCATGATAAAGAAGATTCAAAGAGAGTGAGATGCCAGCTCCTTTCATTCAGTCAGTAGCTTCAAACATTTCTGGTATATGAAAAACATGTTTTTCAATGGCAAAAATCAATGAATATTGTAAATGCACAAACAGTAATATCTCCACATTGCACGGTGCAATTCTGAAATTTTTAGCTTTTTCCTGTTAATCCTAGCATGATAAAGAAGATTCAAAGAGAGTGAGATGCCAGCTCCTTTCATTCAGTCAGTAGCTTCAAACATTTCTGGTATATGAAAAACATGTTTTTCAATGGCAAAAATCAATGAATATTGTAAATGCACAAACAGTAATATCTCCACATTGCAAGGTGCAATTCTGAAATTTTTTGCTTTTTCCTGTTAATCCTAGCATGATAAAGAAGATTCAAAGAGAGTGAGATGCCAGCTCCTTTCATTCAGTCAGTAGCTTCAAACATTTCTGGTATATGAAAAACATGTTTTTCAATGGCAAAAATCAATGAATATTGTAAATGCACAAACAGTAATATCTCCACATTGCACGGTGCAATTCTGAAATTTTTAGCTTTTTCCTGTTAATCCTAGCATGATAAAGAAGATTCAAAGAGAGTGAGATGCCAGCTCCTTTCATTCAGTCAGTAGCTTCAAACATTTCTGGTATATGAAAAACATGTTTTTCAATGGCAAAAATCAATGAATATTGTAAATGCACAAACAGTAATATCTCCACATTGCAAGGTGCAATTCTGAAATTTTTTGCTTTTTCCTGCTAATCCTAGCATGATAAAGAAGATTCAAAGAGAGTGAGATGCCAGCTCCTTTCATTCAGTCAGTAGCTTCAAACATTTCTGGTATATGAAAAACATGTTTTTCAATGGCAAAAATCAATGAATATTGTAAATGCACAAACAGTAATATCTCCACATTGCACGGTGCAATTCTGAAATTTTTAGCTTTTTCCTGTTAATCCTAGCATGATAAAGAAGATTCAAAGAGAGTGAGATGCCAGCTCCTTTCATTCAGTCAGTAGCTTCAAACATTTCTGGTATATGAAAAACATGTTTTTCAATGGCAAAAATCAATGAATATTGTAAATGCACAAACAGTAATATCTCCACATTGCAAGGTGCAATTCTGAAATTTTTTGCTTTTTCCTGTTAATCCTAGCATGATAAAGAAGATTCAAAGAGAGTGAGATGCCAGCTCCTTTCATTCAGTCAGTAGCTTCAAACATTTCTGGTATATGAAAAACATGTTTTTCAATGGCAAAAATCAATGAATATTGTAAATGCACAAACAGTAATATCTCCACATTGCAAGGTGCAATTCTGAAATTTTTTGCTTTTTCCTGCTAATCCTAGCATGATAAAGAAGATTCAAAGAGAGTGAGATGCCAGCTCCTTTCATTCAGTCAGTAGCTTCAAACATTTCTGGTATATGAAAAACATGTTTTTCAATGGCAAAAATCAATGAATATTGTAAATGCACAAACAGTAATATCTCCACATTGCACGGTGCAATTCTGAAATTTTTAGCTTTTTCCTGTTAATCCTAGCATGATAAAGAAGATTCAAAGAGAGTGAGATGCCAGCTCCTTTCATTCAGTCAGTAGCTTCAAACATTTCTGGTACATGAAAAACATGTTTTTCAATGGCAAAAATCAATGAATATTGTAAATGCACAAACAGTAATATCTCCACATTGCACGGTGCAATTCTGAAATTTTTAGCTTTTTCCTGTTAATCCTAGCATGATAAAGAAGATTCAAAGAGAGTGAGATGCCAGCTCCTTTCCTTCAGTCAGTAGCTTCAAACATTTCTGGTATATGAAAAACATGTTTTTCAATGGCAAAAATCAATGAATATTGTAAATGCACAAACAGTAATATCTCCACATTGCAAGGAGCAATTCTGAAATTTTTTGCTTTTTCCTGCTAATCCTAGGATGATAAAGAAGATTCAAAGAGAGTGAGATGCCAGCTCCTTTCATTCAGTCAGTAGCTTCAAACATTTCTGGTATATGAAAAACATGTTTTTCAATGGCAAAAATCAATGAATATTGTAAATGCACAAACAGTAATATCTCCACATTGCACGGTGCAATTCTGAAATTTTTAGCTTTTTCCTGTTAATCCTAGCATGATAAAGAAGATTCAAAGAGAGTGAGATGCCAGCTCCTTACATTCAGTCAGTAGCTTCAAACATTTCTGGTATATGAAAAACATGTTTTTCAATGGCAAAAATCAATGAATATTGTAAATGCACAAACAGTAATATCTCCACATTGCAAGGTGCAATTCTGAAATTTTTTGCTTTTTCCTGTTAATCCTAGCATGATAAAGAAGATTCAAAGAGAGTGAGATGCCAGCTCCTTTCATTCAGTCAGTAGCTTCAAACATTTCTGGTATATGAAAAACATGTTTTTCAATGGCAAAAATCAATGAATATTGTAAATGCACAAACAGTAATATCTCCACATTGCAAGGTGCAATTCTGAAATTTTTTGCTTTTTCCTGCTAATCCTAGCATGATAAAGAAGAATCAAAGAGAGTGAGATGCCAGCTCCTTTCATTCAGTCAGTAGCTTCAAACATTTCTGGTATATGAAAAACATGTTTTTCAATGGCAAAAATCAATGAATATTGTAAATGCACAAACAGTAATATCTCCACATTGCACGGTGCAATTCTGAAATTTTTAGCTTTTTCCTGTTAATCCTAGCATGATAAAGAAGATTCAAAGAGAGTGAGATGCCAGCTCCTTTCATTCAGTCAGTAGCTTCAAACATTTCTGGTATATGAAAAACATGTTTTTCAATGGCAAAAATCAATGAATATTGTAAATGCACAAACAGTAATATCTCCACATTGCAAGGTGCAATTCTGAAATTTTTTGCTTTTTCCTGCTAATACTAGCATGATAAAGAACATTCAAAGAGAGTGAGATGCCAGCTCCTTTCATTCAGTCAGTAGCTTCAAACATTTCTGGTATATGAAAAACATGTTTTTCAATGGCAAAAATCAATGAATATTGTAAATGCACAAACAGTAATATCTCCACATTGCACGGTGCAATTCTGAAATTTTTAGCTTTTTCCTGTTAATCCTAGCATGATAAAGAAGATTCAAAGAGAGTGAGATGCCAGCTCCTTTCATTCAGTCAGTAGCTTCAAACATTTCTGGTATATGAAAAACATGTTTTTCAATGGCAAAAATCAATGAATATTGTAAATGCACAAACAGTAATATCTCCACATTGCAAGGTGCAATTCTGAAATTTTTTGCTTTTTCCTGTTAATCCTAGCATGATAAAGAAGATTCAAAGAGAGTGAGATGCCAGCTCCTTTCATTCAGTCAGTAGCTTCAAACATTTCTGGTATATGAAAAACATGTTTTTCAATGGCAAAAATCAATGAATATTGTAAATGCACAAACAGTAATATCTCCACATTGCAAGGTGCAATTCTGAAATTTTTTGCTTTTTCCTGCTAATCCTAGCATGATAAAGAAGATTCAAAGAGAGTGAGATGCCAGCTCCTTTCATTCAGTCAGTAGCTTCAAACATTTCTGGTATATGAAAAACATGTTTTTCAATGGCAAAAATCAATGAATATTGTAAATGCACAAACAGTAATATCTCCACATTGCACGGTGCAATTCTGAAATTTTTAGCTTTTTCCTGTTAATCCTAGCATGATAAAGAAGATTCAAAGAGAGTGAGATGCCAGCTCCTTTCATTCAGTCAGTAGCTTCAAACATTTCTGGTATATGAAAAACATGTTTTTCAATGGCAAAAATCAATGAATATTGTAAATGCACAAACAGTAATATCTCCACATTGCAAGGTGCAATTCTGAAATTTTTTGCTTTTTCCTGCTAATCCTAGCATGATAAAGAAGATTCAAAGAGTGAGATGCCAGCTCCTTTCATTCAGTCAGTAGCTTCAAACATTTCTGGTATATGAAAAACATGTTTTTCAATGGCAAAAATCAATGAATATTGTAAATGCACAAACAGTAATATCTCCACATTGCACGGTGCAATTCTGAAATTTTTAGCTTTTTCCTGTTAATCCTAGCATGATAAAGAAGATTCAAAGAGAGTGAGATGCCAGCTCCTTTCATTCAGTCAGTAGCTTCAAACATTTCTGGTATATGAAAAACATGTTTTTCAATGGCAAAAATCAATGAATATTGTAAATGCACAAACAGTAATATCTCCACATTGCAAGGTGCAATTCTGAAATTTTTTGCTTTTTCCTGTTAATCCTAGCATGATAAAGAAGATTCAAAGAGAGTGAGATGCCAGCTCCTTTCATTCAGTCAGTAGCTTCAAACATTTCTGGTATATGAAAAACATGTTTTTCAATGGCAAAAATCAATGAATATTGTAAATGCACAAACAGTAATATCTCCACATTGCAAGGTGCAATTCTGAAATTTTTTGCTTTTTCCTGCTAATCCTAGCATGATAAAGAAGATTCAAAGAGAGTGAGATGCCAGCTCCTTTCATTCAGTCAGTAGCTTCAAACATTTCTGGTATATGAAAAACATGTTTTTCAATGGCAAAAATCAATGAATATTGTAAATGCACAAACAGTAATATCTCCACATTGCACGGTGCAATTCTGAAATTTTTAGCTTTTTCCTGTTAATCCTAGCATGATAAAGAAGATTCAAAGAGAGTGAGATGCCAGCTCCTTTCATTCAGTCAGTAGCTTCAAACATTTCTGGTATATGAAAAACATGTTTTTCAATGGCAAAAATCAATGAATATTGTAAATGCACAAACAGTAATATCTCCACATTGCAAGGTGCAATTCTGAAATTTTTTGCTTTTTCCTGCTAATCCTAGCATGATAAAGAAGATTCAAAGAGAGTGAGATGCCAGCTCCTTTCATTCAGTCAGTAGCTTCAAACATTTCTGGTATATGAAAAACATGTTTTTCAATGGCAAAAATCAATGAATATTGTAAATGCACAAACAGTAATATCTCCACATTGCAAGGTGCAATTCTGAAATTTTTTGCTTTTTCCTGCTAATCCTAGCATGATAAAGAAGATTCAAAGAGAGTGAGATGCCAGCTCCTTTCATTCAGTCAGTAGCTTCAAACATTTCTGGTATATGAAAAACATGTTTTTCAATGGCAAAAATCAATGAATATTGTAAATGCACAAACAGTAATATCTCCACATTGCACGGTGCAATTCTGAAATTTTTAGCTTTTTCCTGTTAATCCTAGCATGATAAAGAAGATTCAAAGAGAGTGAGATGCCAGCTCCTTTCATTCAGTCAGTAGCTTCAAACATTTCTGGTATATGAAAAACATGTTTTTCAATGGCAAAAATCAATGAATATTGTAAATGCACAAACAGTAATATCTCCACATTGCAAGGTGCAATTCTGAAATTTTTTGCTTTTTCCTGCTAATCCTAGCATGATAAAGAAGATTCAAAGAGAGTGAGATGCCAGCTCCTTTCATTCAGTCAGTAGCTTCAAACATTTCTGGTATATGAAAAACATGTTTTTCAATGGCAAAAATCAATGAATATTGTAAATGCACAAACAGTAATATCTCCACATTGCAAGGTGCAATTCTGAAATTTTTAGCTTTTTCCTGTTAATCCTAGCATGATAAAGAAGATTCAAAGAGAGTGAGATGCCAGCTCCTTTCATTCAGTCAGTAGCTTCAAACATTTCTGGTATATGAAAAACATGTTTTTCAATGGCAAAAATCAATGAATATTGTAAATGCACAAACAGTAATATCTCCACATTGCAAGGTGCAATTCTGAAATTTTTTGCTTTTTCCTGCTAATCCTAGCATGATAAAGAAGATTCAAAGAGAGTGAGATGCCAGCTCCTTTCATTCAGTCAGTAGCTTCAAACATTTCTGGTATATGAAAAACATGTTTTTCAATGGCAAAAATCAATGAATATTGTAAATGCACAAACAGTAATATCTCCACATTGCACGGTGCAATTCTGAAATTTTTAGCTTTTTCCTGTTAATCCTAGCATGATAAAGAAGATTCAAAGAGAGTGAGATGCCAGCTCCTTTCATTCAGTCAGTAGCTTCAAACATTTCTGGTATATGAAAAACATGTTTTTCAATGGCAAAAATCAATGAATATTGTAAATGCACAAACAGTAATATCTCCACATTGCAAGGTGCAATTCTGAAATCTTTTGCTTTTTCCTGTTAATCCTAGCATGATAAAGAAGATTCAAAGAGAGTGAGATGCCAGCTCCTTTCATTCAGTCAGTAGCTTCAAACATTTCTGGTATATGAAAAACATGTTTTTCAATGGCAAAAATCAATGAATATTGTAAATGCACAAACAGTAATATCTCCACATTGCAAGGTGCAATTCTGAAATTTTTTGCTTTTTCCTGCTAATCCTAGCATGATAAAGAAGATTCAAAGAGAGTGAGATGCCAGCTCCTTTCATTCAGTCAGTAGCTTCAAACATTTCTGGTATATGAAAAACATGTTTTTCAATGGTAAAAATCAATGAATATTGTAAATGCACAAACAGTAATATCTCCACATTGCACGGTGCAATTCTGAAATTTTTAGCTTTTTCCTGTTAATCCTAGCATGATAAAGAAGATTCAAAGAGAGTGAGATGCCAGCTCCTTTCATTCAGTCAGTAGCTTCAAACATTTCTGGTATATGAAAAACATGTTTTTCAATGGCAAAAATCAATGAATATTGTAAATGCACAAACAGTAATATCTCCACATTGCAAGGTGCAATTCTGAAATTTTTTGCTTTTTCCTGCTAATCCTAGCATGATAAAGAAGATTCAAAGAGAGTGAGATGCCAGCTCCTTTCATTCAGTCAGTAGCTTCAAACATTTCTGGTATATGAAAAACATGTTTTTCAATGGCAAAAATCAATGAATATTGTAAATGCACAAACAGTAATATCTCCACATTGCACGGTGCAATTCTGAAATTTTTAGCTTTTTCCTGTTAATCCTAGCATGATAAAGAAGATTCAAAGAGAGTGAGATGCCAGCTCCTTTCATTCAGTCAGTAGCTTCAAACATTTCTGGTATATGAAAAACATGTTTTTCAATGGCAAAAATCAATGAATATTGTAAATGCACAAACAGTAATATCTCCACATTGCAAGGTGCAATTCTGAAATTTTTTGCTTTTTCCTGCTAATCCTAGCATGATAAAGAAGATTCAAAGAGTGAGATGCCAGCTCCTTTCATTCAGTCAGTAGCTTCAAACATTTCTGGTATATGAAAAACATGTTTTTCAATGGCAAAAATCAATGAATATTGTAAATGCACAAACAGTAATATCTCCACATTGCACGGTGCAATTCTGAAATTTTTAGCTTTTTCCTGTTAATCCTAGCATGATAAAGAAGATTCAAAGAGAGTGAGATGCCAGCTCCTTTCATTCAGTCAGTAGCTTCAAACATTTCTGGTATATGAAAAACATGTTTTTCAATGGCAAAAATCAATGAATATTGTAAATGCACAAACAGTAATATCTCCACATTGCAAGGTGCAATTCTGAAATTTTTTGCTTTTTCCTGTTAATCCTAGCATGATAAAGAAGATTCAAAGAGAGTGAGATGCCAGCTCCTTTCATTCAGTCAGTAGCTTCAAACATTTCTGGTATATGAAAAACATGTTTTTCAATGGCAAAAATCAATGAATATTGTAAATGCACAAACAGTAATATCTCCACATTGCAAGGTGCAATTCTGAAATTTTTTGCTTTTTCCTGCTAATCCTAGCATGATAAAGAAGATTCAAAGAGAGTGAGATGCCAGCTCCTTTCATTCAGTCAGTAGCTTCAAACATTTCTGGTATATGAAAAACATGTTTTTCAATGGCAAAAATCAATGAATATTGTAAATGCACAAACAGTAATATCTCCACATTGCACGGTGCAATTCTGAAATTTTTAGCTTTTTCCTGTTAATCCTAGCATGATAAAGAAGATTCAAAGAGAGTGAGATGCCAGCTCCTTTCATTCAGTCAGTAGCTTCAAACATTTCTGGTATATGAAAAACATGTTTTTCAATGGCAAAAATCAATGAATATTGTAAATGCACAAACAGTAATATCTCCACATTGCAAGGTGCAATTCTGAAATTTTTTGCTTTTTCCTGCTAATCCTAGCATGATAAAGAAGATTCAAAGAGAGTGAGATGCCAGCTCCTTTCATTCAGTTAGTAGCTTCAAACATTTCTGGTATATGAAAAACATGTTTTTCAATGGCAAAAATCAATGAATATTGTAAATGCACAAACAGTAATATCTCCACATTGCAAGGTGCAATTCTGAAATTTTTTGCTTTTTCCTGCTAATACTAGCATGATAAAGAACATTCAAAGAGAGTGAGATGCCAGCTCCTTTCATTCAGTCAGTAGCTTCAAACATTTCTGGTATATGAAAAACATGTTTTTCAATGGCAAAAATCAATGAATATTGTAAATGCACAAACAGTAATATCTCCACATTGCACGGTGCAATTCTGAAATTTTTAGCTTTTTCCTGTTAATCCTAGCATGATAAAGAAGATTCAAAGAGAGTGAGATGCCAGCTCCTTTCATTCAGTCAGTAGCTTCAAACATTTCTGGTATATGAAAAACATGTTTTTCAATGGCAAAAATCAATGAATATTGTAAATGCACAAACAGTAATATCTCCACATTGCAAGGTGCAATTCTGAAATTTTTTGCTTTTTCCTGTTAATCCTAGCATGATAAAGAAGATTCAAAGAGAGTGAGATGCCAGCTCCTTTCATTCAGTCAGTAGCTTCAAACATTTCTGGTATATGAAAAACATGTTTTTCAATGGCAAAAATCAATGAATATTGTAAATGCACAAACAGTAATATCTCCACATTGCAAGGTGCAATTCTGAAATTTTTTGCTTTTTCCTGCTAATCCTAGCATGATAAAGAAGATTCAAAGAGAGTGAGATGCCAGCTCCTTTCATTCAGTCAGTAGCTTCAAACATTTCTGGTATATGAAAAACATGTTTTTCAATGGCAAAAATCAATGAATATTGTAAATGCACAAACAGTAATATCTCCACATTGCACGGTGCAATTCTGAAATTTTTAGCTTTTTCCTGTTAATCCTAGCATGATAAAGAAGATTCAAAGAGAGTGAGATGCCAGCTCCTTTCATTCAGTCAGTAGCTTCAAACATTTCTGGTATATGAAAAACATGTTTTTCAATGGCAAAAATCAATGAATATTGTAAATGCACAAACAGTAATATCTCCACATTGCAAGGTGCAATTCTGAAATTTTTTGCTTTTTCCTGTTAATCCTAGCATGATAAAGAAGATTCAAAGAGAGTGAGATGCCAGCTCCTTTCATTCAGTCAGTAGCTTCAAACATTTCTGGTATATGAAAAACATGTTTTTCAATGGCAAAAATCAATGAATATTGTAAATGCACAAACAGTAATATCTCCACATTGCAAGGTGCAATTCTGAAATTTTTTGCTTTTTCCTGCTAATCCTAGCATGATAAAGAAGATTCAAAGAGAGTGAGATGCCAGCTCCTTTCATTCAGTCAGTAGCTTCAAACATTTCTGGTATATGAAAAACATGTTTTTCAATGGCAAAAATCAATGAATATTGTAAATTCACAAACAGTAATATCTCCACATTGCACGGTGCAATTCTGAAATTTTTAGCTTTTTCCTGTTAATCCTAGCATGATAAAGAAGATTCAAAGAGAGTGAGATGCCAGCTCCTTTCATTCAGTCAGTAGCTTCAAACATTTCTGGTACATGAAAAACATGTTTTTCAATGGCAAAAATCAATGAATATTGTAAATGCACAAACAGTAATATCTCCACATTGCACGGTGCAATTCTGAAATTTTTAGCTTTTTCCTGTTAATCCTAGCATGATAAAGAAGATTCAAAGAGAGTGAGATGCCAGCTCCTTTCATTCAGTCAGTAGCTTCAAACATTTCTGGTATATGAAAAACATGTTTTTCAATGGCAAAAATCAATGAATATTGTAAATGCACAAACAGTAATATCTCCACATTGCAAGGTGCAATTCTGAAATTTTTTGCTTTTTCCTGCTAATCCTAGCATGATAAAGAAGATTCAAAGAGAGTGAGATGCCAGCTCCTTTCATTCAGTCAGTAGCTTCAAACATTTCTGGTATATGAAAAACATGTTTTTCAATGGCAAAAATCAATGAATATTGTAAATGCACAAACAGTAATATCTCCACATTGCACGGTGCAATTCTGAAATTTTTTGCTTTTTCCTGTTAATCCTAGCATGATAAAGAAGATTCAAAGAGAGTGAGATGCCAGCTCCTTTCATTCAGTCAGTAGCTTCAAACATTTCTGGTATATGAAAAACATGTTTTTCAATGGCAAAAATCAATGAATATTGTAAATGCACAAACAGTAATATCTCCAAATTGCAAGGTGCAATTCTGAAATTTTTTGCTTTTTCCTGTTAATCCTAGCATGATAAAGAAGATTCAAAGAGAGTGAGATGCCAGCTCCTTTCATTCAGTCAGTAGCTTCAAACATTTCTGGTATATGAAAAACATGTTTTTCAATGGCAAAAATCAATGAATATTGTAAATGCACAAACAGTAATATCTCCACATTGCAAGGTGCAATTCTGAAATTTTTTGCTTTTTCCTGCTAATCCTAGCATGATAAAGAAGATTCAAAGAGAGTGAGATGCCAGCTCCTTTCATTCAGTCAGTAGCTTCAAACATTTATGGTATATGAAAAACATGTTTTTCATGGGCAAAAATCAATGAATATTGTAAATGCACAAACAGTAATATCTCCACATTGCACGGTGCAATTCTGAAATTTTTAGCTTTTTCCTGTTAATCCTAGCATGATAAAGAAGATTCAAAGAGAGTGAGATGCCAGCTCCTTTCATTCAGTCAGTAGCTTCAAACATTTCTGGTAAATGAAAAACATGTTTTTCAATGGCAAAAATCAATGAATATTGTAAATGCACAAACAGTAATATCTCCACATTGCAAGGTGCAATTCTGAAATTTTTTGCTTTTTCCTGCTAATCCTAGCATGATAAAGAACATTCAAAGAGAGTGAGATGCCAGCTACTTTCATTCAGTCAGTAGCTTCAAACATTTCTGGTATATGAAAAACATGTTTTTCAATGGCAAAAATCAATGAATATTGTAAATGCACAAACAGTAATATCTCCACATTGCACGGTGCAATTCTGAAATTTTTAGCTTTTTCCTGTTAATCCTAGCATGATAAAGAAGATTCAAAGAGAGTGAGATGCCAGCTCCTTTCATTCAGTCAGTAGCTTCAAACATTTCTGGTATATGAAAAACATGTTTTTCAATGGCAAAAATCAATGAATATTGTAAATGCACAAACAGTAATATCTCCACATTGCAAGGTGCAATTCTGAAATTTTTTGCTTTTTCCTGTTAATCCTAGCATGATAAAGAAGATTCAAAGAGAGTGAGATGCCAGCTCCTTTCATTCAGTCAGTAGCTTCAAACATTTCTGGTATATGAAAAACATGTTTTTCAATGGCAAAAATCAATGAATATTGTAAATGCACAAACAGTAATATCTCCACATTGCAAGGTGCAATTCTGAAATTTTTTGCTTTTTCCTGCTAATCCTAGCATGATAAAGAAGATTCAAAGAGAGTGAGATGCCAGCTCCTTTCATTCAGTCAGTAGCTTCAAACATTTCTGGTATATGAAAAACATGTTTTTCAATGGCAAAAATCAATGAATATTGTAAATGCACAAACAGTAATATCTCCACATTGCACGGTGCAATTCTGAAATTTTTAGCTTTTTCCTGTTAATCCTAGCATGATAAAGAAGATTCAAAGAGAGTGAGATGCCAGCTCCTTTCATTCAGTCAGTAGCTTCAAACATTTCTGGTATATGAAAAACATGTTTTTCAATGGCAAAAATCAATGAATATTGTAAATGCACAAACAGTAATATCTCCACATTGCAAGGTGCAATTCTGAAATTTTTTGCTTTTTCCTGCTAATCCTAGCATGATAAAGAAGATTCAAAGAGAGTGAGATGCCAGCTCCTTTCATTCAGTCAGTAGCTTCAAACATTTCTGGTATATGAAAAACATGTTTTTCAATGGCAAAAATCAATGAATATTGTAAATGCACAAACAGTAATATCTCCACATTGCACGGTGCAATTCTGAAATTTTTAGCTTTTTCCTGTTAATCCTAGCATGATAAAGAAGATTCAAAGAGAGTGAGATGCCAGCTCCTTTCATTCAGTCAGTAGCTTCAAACATTTCTGGTATATGAAAAACATGTTTTTCAATGGCAAAAATCAATGAATATTGTAAATGCACAAACAGTAATATCTCCACATTGCAAGGTGCAATTCTGAAATTTTTTGCTTTTTCCTGTTAATCCTAGCATGATAAAGAAGATTCAAAGAGAGTGAGATGCCAGCTCCTTTCATTCAGTCAGTAGCTTCAAACATTTCTGGTATATGAAAAACATGTTTTTCAATGGCAAAAATCAATGAATATTGTAAATGCACAAACAGTAATATCTCCACATTGCAAGGTCCAATTCTGAAATTTTTTGCTTTTTCCTGCTAATCCTAGCATGATAAAGAAGATTCAAAGAGAGTGAGATGCCAGCTCCTTTCATTCAGTCAGTAGCTTCAAACATTTCTGGTATATGAAAAACATGTTTTTCAATGGCAAAAATCAATGAATATTGTAAATGCACAAACAGTAATATCTCCACATTGCACGGTGCAATTCTGAAATTTTTAGCTTTTTCCTGTTAATCCTAGCATGATAAAGAAGATTCAAAGAGAGTGAGATGCCAGCTCCTTTCATTCAGTCAGTAGCTTCAAACATTTCTGGTATATGAAAAACATGTTTTTCAATGGCAAAAATCAATGAATATTGTAAATGCACAAACAGTAATATCTCCACATTGCAAGGTGCAATTCTGAAATTTTTTGCTTTTTCCTGCTAATCCTAGCATGATAAAGAAGATTCAAAGAGAGTGAGATGCCAGCTCCTTTCATTCAGTCAGTAGCTTCAAACATTTCTGGTATATGAAAAACATGTTTTTCAATGGCAAAAATCAATGAATATTGTAAATGCACAAACAGTAATATCTCCACATTGCACGGTGCAATTCTGAAATTTTTAGCTTTTTCCTGTTAATCCTAGCATGATAAAGAAGATTCAAAGAGAGTGAGATGCCAGCTCCTTTCATTCAGTCAGTAGCTTCAAACATTTCTGGTATATGAAAAACATGTTTTTCAATGGCAAAAATCAATGAATATTGTAAATGCACAAACAGTAATATCTCCACATTGCAAGGTGCAATTCTGAAATTTTTTGCTTTTTCCTGCTAATCCTAGCATGATAAAGAAGATTCAAAGAGAGTGAGATGCCAGCTCCTTTCATTCAGTCAGTAGCTTCAAACATTTCTGGTATATGAAAAACATGTTTTTCAATGGCAAAAATCAATGAATATTGTAAATGCACAAACAGTAATATCTCCACATTGCACGGTGCAATTCTGAAATTTTTAGCTTTTTCCTGTTAATCCTAGCATGATAAAGAAGATTCAAAGAGAGTGAGATGCCAGCTCCTTTCATTCAGTCAGTAGCTTCAAACATTTCTGGTATATGAAAAACATGTTTTTCAATGGCAAAAATCAATGAATATTGTAAATGCACAAACAGTAATATCTCCACATTGCAAGGTGCAATTCTGAAATTTTTTGCTTTTTCCTGTTAATCCTAGCATGATAAAGAAGATTCAAAGAGAGTGAGATGCCAGCTCCTTTCATTCAGTCAGTAGCTTCAAACATTTCTGGTATATGAAAAACATGTTTTTCAATGGCAAAAATCAATGAATATTATAAATGCACAAACAGTAATATCTCCACATTGCAAGGTGCAATTCTGAAATTTTTTGCTTTTTCCTGCTAATCCTAGCATGATAAAGAAGATTCAAAGAGAGTGAGATGCCAGCTCCTTTCATTCAGTCAGTAGCTTCAAACATTTCTGGTATATGAAAAACATGTTTTTCAATGGCAAAAATCAATGAATATTGTAAATGCACAAACAGTAATATCTCCACATTGCACGGTGCAATTCTGAAATTTTTAGCTTTTTCCTGTTAATCCTAGCATGATAAAGAAGATTCAAAGAGAGTGAGATGCCAGCTCCTTTCATTCAGTCAGTAGCTTCAAACATTTCTGGTACATGAAAAACATGTTTTTCAATGGCAAAAATCAATGAATATTGTAAATGCACAAACAGTGATATCTCCACATTGCACGGTGCAATTCTGAAATTTTTAGCTTTTTCCTGTTAATCCTAGCATGATAAAGAAGATTCAAAGAGAGTGAGATGCCAGCTCCTTTCATTCAGTCAGTAGCTTCAAACATTTCTGGTATATGAAAAACATGTTTTTCAATGGCAAAAATCAATGAATATTGTAAATGCACAAACAGTAATATCTCCACATTGCAAGGTGCAATTCTGAAATTTTTTGCTTTTTCCTGCTAATCCTAGCATGATAAAGAAGATTCAAAGAGAGTGAGATGCCAGCTCCTTTCATTCAGTCAGTAGCTTCAAACATTTCTGGTATATGAAAAACATGTTTTTCAATGGCAAAAATCAATGAATATTGTAAATGCACAAACAGTAATATCTCCACATTGCACGGTGCAATTCTGAAATTTTTAGCTTTTTCCTGTTAATCCTAGCATGATAAAGAAGATTCAAAGAGAGTGAGATGCCAGCTCCTTTCATTCAGTCAGTAGCTTCAAACATTTCTGGTATATGAAAAACATGTTTTTCAATGGCAAAAATCAATGAATATTGTAAATGCACAAACAGTAATATCTCCACATTGCAAGGTGCAATTCTGAAATTTTTTGCTTTTTCCTGTTAATCCTAGCATGATAAAGAAGATTCAAAGAGAGTGAGATGCCAGCTCCTTTCATTCAGTCAGTAGCTTCAAACATTTCTGGTATATGAAAAACATGTTTTTCAATGGCAAAAATCAATGAATATTGTAAATGCACAAACAGTAATATCTCCACATTGCAAGGTGCAATTCTGAAATTTTTTGCTTTTTCCTGCTAATCCTAGCATGATAAAGAAGATTCAAAGAGAGTGAGATGCCAGCTCCTTTCATTCAGTCAGTAGCTTCAAACATTTCTGGTATATGAAAAACATGTTTTTCAATGGCAAAAATCAATGAATATTGTAAATGCACAAACAGTAATATCTCCACATTGCACGGTGCAATTCTGAAATTTTTAGCTTTTTCCTGTTAATCCTAGCATGATAAAGAAGATTCAAAGAGAGTGAGATGCCAGCTCCTTTCATTCAGTCAGTAGCTTCAAACATTTCTGGTACATGAAAAACATGTTTTTCAATGGCAAAAATCAATGAATATTGTAAATGCACAAACAGTGATATCTCCACATTGCACGGTGCAATTCTGAAATTTTTAGCTTTTTCCTGTTAATCCTAGCATGATAAAGAAGATTCAAAGAGAGTGAGATGCCAGCTCCTTTCATTCAGTCAGTAGCTTCAAACATTTCTGGTATATGAAAAACATGTTTTTCAATGGCAAAAATCAATGAATATTGTAAATGCACAAACAGTAATATCTCCACATTGCAAGGTGCAATTCTGAAATTTTTTGCCTTTTCCTGCTAATCCTAGCATGATAAAGAAGATTCAAAGAGAGTGAGATGCCAGCTCCTTTCATTCAGTCAGTAGCTTCAAACATTTCTGGTATATGAAAAACATGTTTTTCAATGGCAAAAATCAATGAATATTGTAAATGCACAAACAGTAATATCTCCACATTGCACGGTGCAATTCTGAAATTTTTAGCTTTTTCCTGTTAATCCTAGCATGATAAAGAAGATTCAAAGAGAGTGAGATGCCAGCTCCTTTCATTCAGTCAGTAGCTTCAAACATTTCTGGTATATGAAAAACATGTTTTTCAATGGCAAAAATCAATGAATATTGTAAATGCACAAACAGTAATATCTCCAAATTGCAAGGTGCAATTCTGAAATTTTTTGCTTTTTCCTGTTAATCCTAGCATGATAAAGAAGATTCAAAGAGAGTGAGATGCCAGCTCCTTTCATTCAGTCAGTAGCTTCAAACATTTCTGGTATATGAAAAACATGTTTTTCAATGGCAAAAATCAATGAATATTGTAAATGCACAAACAGTAATATCTCCACATTGCAAGGTGCAATTCTGAAATTTTTTGCTTTTTCCTGCTAATCCTAGCATGATAAAGAAGATTCAAAGAGAGTGAGATGCCAGCTCCTTTCATTCAGTCAGTAGCTTCAAACATTTCTGGTATATGAAAAACATGTTTTTCAATGGCAAAAATCAATGAATATTGTAAATGCACAAACAGTAATATCTCCACATTGCACGGTGCAATTCTGAAATTTTTAGCTTTTTCCTGTTAATCCTAGCATGATAAAGAAGATTCAAAGAGAGTGAGATGCCAGCTCCTTTCATTCAGTCAGTAGCTTCAAACATTTCTGGTATATGAAAAACATGTTTTTCAATGGCAAAAATCAATGAATATTGTAAAAGCACAAACAGTAATATCTCCACATTGCAAGGTGCAATTCTGAAATTTTTTGCTTTTTCCTGCTAATCCTAGCATGATAAAGAACATTCAAAGAGAGTGAGATGCCAGCTCCTTTCATTCAGTCAGTAGCTTCAAACATTTCTGGTATATGAAAAACATGTTTTTCAATGGCAAAAATCAATGAATATTGTAAATGCACAAACAGTAATATCTCCACATTGCACGGTGCAATTCTGAAATTTTTAGCTTTTTCCTGTTAATCCTAGCATGATAAAGAAGATTCAAAGAGAGTGAGATGCCAGCTCCTTTCATTCAGTCAGTAGCTTCAAACATTTCTGGTATATGAAAAACATGTTTTTCAATGGCAAAAATCAATGAATATTGTAAATGCACAAACAGTAATATCTCCACATTGCAAGGTGCAATTCTGAAATTTTTTGCTTTTTCCTGTTAATCCTAGCATGATAAAGAAGATTCAAAGAGAGTGAGATGCCAGCTCCTTTCATTCAGTCAGTAGCTTCAAACATTTCTGGTATATGAAAAACATGTTTTTCAATGGCAAAAATCAATGAATATTGTAAATGCACAAACAGTAATATCTCCACATTGCAAGGTGCAATTCTGAAATTTTTTGCTTTTTCCTGCTAATCCTAGCATGATAAAGAAGATTCAAAGAGAGTGAGATGCCAGCTCCTTTCATTCAGTCAGTAGCTTCAAACATTTCTGGTATATGAAAAACATGTTTTTCAATGGCAAAAATCAATGAATATTGTAAATGCACAAACAGTAATATCTCCAAATTGCAAGGTGCAATTCTGAAATTTTTTGCTTTTTCCTGTTAATCCTAGCATGATAAAGAAGATTCAAAGAGAGTGAGATGCCAGCTCCTTTCATTCAGTCAGTAGCTTCAAACATTTCTGGTATATGAAAAACATGTTTTTCAATGGCAAAAATCAATGAATATTGTAAATGCACAAACAGTAATATCTCCACATTGCAAGGTGCAATTCTGAAATTTTTTGCTTTTTCCTGCTAATCCTAGCATGATAAAGAAGATTCAAAGAGAGTGAGATGCCAGCTCCTTTCATTCAGTCAGTAGCTTCAAACATTTATGGTATATGAAAAACATGTTTTTCAATGGCAAAAATCAATGAATATTGTAAATGCACAAACAGTAATATCTCCACATTGCACGGTGCAATTCTGAAATTTTTAGCTTTTTCCTGTTAATCCTAGCATGATAAAGAAGATTCAAAGAGAGTGAGATGCCAGCTCCTTTCATTCAGTCAGTAGCTTCAAACATTTCTGGTAAATGAAAAACATGTTTTTCAATGGCAAAAATCAATGAATATTGTAAATGCACAAACAGTAATATCTCCACATTGCAAGGTGCAATTCTGAAATTTTTTGCTTTTTCCTGCTAATCCTAGCATGATAAAGAACATTCAAAGAGAGTGAGATGCCAGCTCCTTTCATTCAGTCAGTAGCTTCAAACATTTCTGGTATATGAAAAACATGTTTTTCAATGGCAAAAATCAATGAATATTGTAAATGCACAAACAGTAATATCTCCACATTGCACGGTGCAATTCTGAAATTTTTAGCTTTTTCCTGTTAATCCTAGCATGATAAAGAAGATTCAAAGAGAGTGAGATGCCAGCTCCTTTCATTCAGTCAGTAGCTTCAAACATTTCTGGTATATGAAAAACATGTTTTTCAATGGCAAAAATCAATGAATATTGTAAATGCACAAACAGTAATATCTCCACATTGCAAGGTGCAATTCTGAAATTTTTTGCTTTTTCCTGTTAATCCTAGCATGATAAAGAAGATTCAAAGAGAGTGAGATGCCAGCTCCTTTCATTCAGTCAGTAGCTTCAAACATTTCTGGTATATGAAAAACATGTTTTTCAATGGCAAAAATCAATGAATATTGTAAATGCACAAACAGTAATATCTCCACATTGCAAGGTGCAATTCTGAAATTTTTTGCTTTTTCCTGCTAATCCTAGCATGATAAAGAAGATTCAAAGAGAGTGAGATGCCAGCTCCTTTCATTCAGTCAGTAGCTTCAAACATTTCTGGTATATGAAAAACATGTTTTTCAATGGCAAAAATCAATGAATATTGTAAATGCACAAACAGTAATATCTCCACATTGCACGGTGCAATTCTGAAATTTTTAGCTTTTTCCTGTTAATCCTAGCATGATAAAGAAGATTCAAAGAGAGTGAGATGCCAGCTCCTTTCATTCAGTCAGTAGCTTCAAACATTTCTGGTATATGAAAAACATGTTTTTCAATGGCAAAAATCAATGAATATTGTAAATGCACAAACAGTAATATCTCCACATTGCAAGGTGCAATTCTGAAATTTTTTGCTTTTTCCTGCTAATCCTAGCATGATAAAGAAGATTCAAAGAGAGTGAGATGCCAGCTCCTTTCATTCAGTCAGTAGCTTCAAACATTTCTGGTATATGAAAAACATGTTTTTCAATGGCAAAAATCAATGAATATTGTAAATGCACAAACAGTAATATCTCCACATTGCACGGTGCAATTCTGAAATTTTTAGCTTTTTCCTGTTAATCCTAGCATGATAAAGAAGATTCAAAGAGAGTGAGATGCCAGCTCCTTTCATTCAGTCAGTAGCTTCAAACATTTCTGGTATATGAAAAACATGTTTTTCAATGGCAAAAATCAATGAATATTGTAAATGCACAAACAGTAATATCTCCATATTGCAAGGTGCAATTCTGAAATTTTTTGCTTTTTCCTGTTAATCCTAGCATGATAAAGAAGATTCAAAGAGAGTGAGATGCCAGCTCCTTTCATTCAGTCAGTAGCTTCAAACATTTCTGGTATATGAAAAACATGTTTTTCAATGGCAAAAATCAATGAATATTGTAAATGCACAAACAGTAATATCTCCACATTGCAAGGTGCAATTCTGAAATTTTTTGCTTTTTCCTGCTAATCCTAGCATGATAAAGAAGATTCAAAGAGAGTGAGATGCCAGCTCCTTTCATTCAGTCAGTAGCTTCAAACATTTCTGGTATATGAAAAACATGTTTTTCAATGGCAAAAATCAATGAATATTGTAAATGCACAAACAGTAATATCTCCACATTGCACGGTGCAATTCTGAAATTTTTAGCTTTTTCCTGTTAATCCTAGCATGATAAAGAAGATTCAAAGAGAGTGAGATGCCAGCTCCTTTCATTCAGTCAGTAGCTTCAAACATTTCTGGTATATGAAAAACATGTTTTTTAATGGCAAAAATCAATGAATATTGTAAATGCACAAACAGTAATATCTCCACATTGCAAGGTGCAATTCTGAAATTTTTTGCTTTTTCCTGCTAATCCTAGCATGATAAAGAAGATTCAAAGAGAGTGAGATGCCAGCTCCTTTCATTCAGTCAGTAGCTTCAAACATTTCTGGTATATGAAAAACATGTTTTTCAATGGCAAAAATCAATGAATATTGTAAATGCACAAACAGTAATATCTCCACATTGCACGGTGCAATTCTGAAATTTTTAGCTTTTTCCTGTTAATCCTAGCATGATAAAGAAGATTCAAAGAGAGTGAGATGCCAGCTCCTTTCATTCAGTCAGTAGCTTCAAACATTTCTGGTATATGAAAAACATGTTTTCAATGGCAAAAATCAATGAATATTGTAAATGCACAAACAGTAATATCTCCACATTGCAAGGTGCAATTCTGAAATTTTTTGCTTTTTCCTGCTAATCCTAGCATGATAAAGAAGATTCAAAGAGAGTGAGATGCCAGCTCCTTTCATTCAGTCAGTAGCTTCAAACATTTCTGGTATATGAAAAACATGTTTTTCAATGGCAAAAATCAATGAATATTGTAAATGCACAAACAGTAATATCTCCACATTGCAAGGTGCAATTCTGAAATTTTTTGCTTTTTCCTGTTAATCCTAGCATGATAAAGAAGATTCAAAGAGAGTGAGATGCCAGCTCCTTTCATTCAGTCAGTAGCTTCAAACATTTCTGGTATATGAAAAACATGTTTTTCAATGGCAAAAATCAATGAATATTGTAAATGCACAAACAGTAATATCTCCACATTGCAAGGTGCAATTCTGAAATTTTTTGCTTTTTCCTGCTAATCCTAGCATGATAAAGAAGATTCAAAGAGAGTGAGATGCCAGCTCCTTTCATTCAGTCAGTAGCTTCAAACATTTCTGGTATATGAAAAACATGTTTTTCAATGGCAAAAATCAATGAATATTGTAAATGCACAAACAGTAATATCTCCACATTGCACGGTGCAATTCTGAAATTTTTAGCTTTTTCCTGTTAATCCTAGCATGATAAAGAAGATTCAAAGAGAGTGAGATGCCAGCTCCTTTCATTCAGTCAGTAGCTTCAAACATTTCTGGTACATGAAAAACATGTTTTTCAGTGGCAAAAATCAATGAATATTGTAAATGCACAAACAGTGATATCTCCACATTGCACGGTGCAATTCTGAAATTTTTAGCTTTTTCCTGTTAATCCTAGCATGATAAAGAAGATTCAAAGAGAGTGAGATGCCAGCTCCTTTCATTCAGTCAGTAGCTTCAAACATTTCTGGTATATGAAAAACATGTTTTTCAATGGCAAAAATCAATGAATATTGTAAATGCACAAACAGTAATATCTCCACATTGCAAGGTGCAATTCTGAAATTTTTTGCTTTTTCCTGCTAATCCTAGCATGATAAAGAAGATTCAAAGAGAGTGAGATGCCAGCTCCTTTCATTCAGTCAGTAGCTTCAAACATTTCTGGTATATGAAAAACATGTTTTTCAATGGCAAAAATCAATGAATATTGTAAATGCACAAACAGTAATATCTCCACATTGCACGGTGCAATTCTGAAATTTTTAGCTTTTTCCTGTTAATCCTAGCATGATAAAGAAGATTCAAAGAGAGTGAGATGCCAGCTCCTTTCATTCAGTCAGTAGCTTCAAACATTTCTGGTATATGAAAAACATGTTTTTCAATGGCAAAAATCAATGAATATTGTAAATGCACAAACAGTAATATCTCCAAATTGCAAGGTGCAATTCTGAAATTTTTTGCTTTTTCCTGTTAATCCTAGCATGATAAAGAAGATTCAAAGAGAGTGAGATGCCAGCTCCTTTCATTCAGTCAGTAGCTTCAAACATTTCTGGTATATGAAAAACATGTTTTTCAATGGCAAAAATCAATGAATATTGTAAATGCACAAACAGTAATATCTCCACATTGCAAGGTGCAATTCTGAAATTTTTTGCTTTTTCCTGCTAATCCTAGCATGATAAAGAAGATTCAAAGAGAGTGAGATGCCAGCTCCTTTCATTCAGTCAGTAGCTTCAAACATTTCTGGTATATGAAAAACATGTTTTTCAATGGCAAAAATCAATGAATATTGTAAATGCACAAACAGTAATATCTCCACATTGCACGGTGCAATTCTGAAATTTTTAGCTTTTTCCTGTTAATCCTAGCATGATAAAGAAGATTCAAAGAGAGTGAGATGCCAGCTCCTTTCATTCAGTCAGTAGCTTCAAACATTTCTGGTAAATGAAAAACATGTTTTTCAATGGCAAAAATCAATGAATATTGTAAATGCACAAACAGTAATATCTCCACATTGCAAGGTGCAATTCTGAAATTTTTTGCTTTTTCCTGCTAATCCTAGCATGATAAAGAACATTCAAAGAGAGTGAGATGCCAGCTCCTTTCATTCAGTCAGTAGCTTCAAACATTTCTGGTATATGAAAAACATGTTTTTCAATGGCAAAAATCAATGAATATTGTAAATGCACAAACAGTAATATCTCCACATTGCACGGTGCAATTCTGAAATTTTTAGCTTTTTCCTGTTAATCCTAGCATGATAAAGAAGATTCAAAGAGAGTGAGATGCCAGCTCCTTTCATTCAGTCAGTAGCTTCAAACATTTCTGGTATATGAAAAACATGTTTTTCAATGGCAAAAATCAATGAATATTGTAAATGCACAAACAGTAATATCTCCACATTGCAAGGTGCAATTCTGAAATTTTTTGCTTTTTCCTGTTAATCCTAGCATGATAAAGAAGATTCAAAGAGAGTGAGATGCCAGCTCCTTTCATTCAGTCAGTAGCTTCAAACATTTCTGGTATATGAAAAACATGTTTTTCAATGGCAAAAATCAATGAATATTGTAAATGCACAAACAGTAATATCTCCACATTGCAAGGTGCAATTCTGAAATTTTTTGCTTTTTCCTGCTAATCCTAGCATGATAAAGAAGATTCAAAGAGAGTGAGATGCCAGCTCCTTTCATTCAGTCAGTAGCTTCAAACATTTCTGGTATATGAAAAACATGTTTTTCAATGGCAAAAATCAATGAATATTGTAAATGCACAAACAGTAATATCTCCACATTGCACGGTGCAATTCTGAAATTTTTAGCTTTTTCCTGTTAATCCTAGCATGATAAAGAAGATTCAAAGAGAGTGAGATGCCAGCTCCTTTCATTCAGTCAGTAGCTTCAAACATTTCTGGTATATGAAAAACATGTTTTTCAATGGCAAAAATCAATGAATATTGTAAATGCACAAACAGTAATATCTCCACATTGCAAGGTGCAATTCTGAAATTTTTTGCTTTTTCCTGCTAATCCTAGCATGATAAAGAAGATTCAAAGAGAGTGAGATGCCAGCTCCTTTCATTCAGTCAGTAGCTTCAAACATTTCTGGTATATGAAAAACATGTTTTTCAATGGCAAAAATCAATGAATATTGTAAATGCACAAACAGCAATATCTCCACATTGCACGGTGCAATTCTGAAATTTTTAGCTTTTTCCTGTTAATCCTAGCATGATAAAGAAGATTCAAAGAGAGTGAGATGCCAGCTCCTTTCATTCAGTCAGTAGCTTCAAACATTTCTGGTATATGAAAAACATGTTTTTCAATGGCAAAAATCAATGAATATTGTAAATGCACAAACAGTAATATCTCCACATTGCAAGGTGCAATTCTGAAATTTTTTGCTTTTTCCTGCTAATCCTAGCATGATAAAGAAGATTAAAAGAGAGTGAGATGCCAGCTCCTTTCATTCAGTCAGTAGCTTCAAACATTTCTGGTATATGAAAAACATGTTTTTCAATGGCAAAAATCAATGAATATTGTAAATGCACAAACAGTAATATCTCCACATTGCACGGTGCAATTCTGAAATTTTTAGCTTTTTCCTGTTAATCCTAGCATGATAAAGAAGATTCAAAGAGAGTGAGATGCCAGCTCCTTTCATTCAGTCAGTAGCTTCAAACATTTCTGGTATATGAAAAACATGTTTTTCAATGGCAAAAATCAATGAATATTGTAAATGCACAAACAGTAATATCTCCACATTGCAAGGTGCAATTCTGAAATTTTTTGCTTTTTCCTGCTAATCCTAGCATGATAAAGAAGATTCAAAGAGAGTGAGATGCCAGCTCCTTTCATTCAGTCAGTAGCTTCAAACATTTCTGGTATATGAAAAACATGTTTTTCAATGGCAAAAATCAATGAATATTGTAAATGCACAAACAGTAATATCTCCACATTGCACGGTGCAATTCTGAAATTTTTAGCTTTTTCCTGTTAATCCTAGCATGATAAAGAAGATTCAAAGAGAGTGAGATGCCAGCTCCTTTCATTCAGTCAGTAGCTTCAAACATTTCTGGTATATGAAAAACATGTTTTTCAATGGCAAAAATCAATGAATATTGTAAATGCACAAACAGTAATATCTCCAAATTGCAAGGTGCAATTCTGAAATTTTTTGCTTTTTCCTGTTAATCCTAGCATGATAAAGAAGATTCAAAGAGAGTGAGATGCCAGCTCCTTTCATTCAGTCAGTAGCTTCAAACATTTCTGGTATATGAAAAACATGTTTTTCAATGGCAAAAATCAATGAATATTGTAAATGCACAAACAGTAATATCTCCACATTGCAAGGTGCAATTCTGAAATTTTTTGCTTTTTCCTGCTAATCCTAGCATGATAAAGAAGATTCAAAGAGAGTGAGATGCCAGCTCCTTTCATTCAGTCAGTAGCTTCAAACATTTCTGGTATATGAAAAACATGTTTTTCAATGGCAAAAATCAATGAATATTGTAAATGCACAAACAGTAATATCTCCACATTGCACGGTGCAATTCTGAAATTTTTAGCTTTTTCCTGTTAATCCTAGCATGATAAAGAAGATTCAAAGAGAGTGAGATGCCAGCTCCTTTCATTCAGTCAGTAGCTTCAAACATTTCTGGTATATGAAAATCATGTTTTTCAATGGCAAAAATCAATGAATATTGTAAATGCACAAACAGTAATATCTCCACATTGCAAGGTGCAATTCTGAAATTTTTTGCTTTTTCCTGCTAATCCTAGCATGATAAAGAAGATTCAAAGAGAGTGAGATGCCAGCTCCTTTCATTCAGTCAGTAGCTTCAAACATTTCTGGTATATGAAAAACATGTTTTTCAATGGCAAAAATCAATGAATATTGTAAATGCACAAACAGTAATATCTCCACATTGCATGGTGCAATTCTGAAATTTTTAGCTTTTTCCTGTTAATCCTAGCATGATAAAGAAGATTCAAAAAGAGTGAGATGCCAGCTCCTTTCATTCAGTCAGTAGCTTCAAACATTTCTGGTATATGAAAAACATGTTTTTTAATGGCAAAAATCAATGAATATTGTAAATGCACAAACAGTAATATCTCCACATTGCAAGGTGCAATTCTGAAATTTTTTGCTTTTTCCTGCTAATCCTAGCATGATAAAGAAGATTCAAAGAGAGTGAGATGCCAGCTCCTTTCATTCAGTCAGTAGCTTCAAACATTTCTGGTATATGAAAAACATGTTTTTCAATGGCAAAAATCAATGAATATTGTAAATGCACAAACAGTAATATCTCCACATTGCACGGTGCAATTCTGAAATTTTTAGCTTTTTCCTGTTAATCCTAGCATGATAAAGAAGATTCAAAGAGAGTGAGATGCCAGCTCCTTTCATTCAGTCAGTAGCTTCAACCATTTCTGGTTTATGAAAAACATGTTTTTCAATGGCAAAAATCAATGAATATTGTAAATGCACAAACAGTAATATCTCCACATTGCAAGGTGCAATTCTGAAATTTTTTGCTTTTTCCTGTTAATCCTAGCATGATAAAGAAGATTCAAAGAGAGTGAGATGCCAGCTCCTTTCATTCAGTCAGTAGCTTCAAACATTTCTGGTATATGAAAAACATGTTTTTCAATGGCAAAAATCAATGAATATTGTAAATGCACAAACAGTAATATCTCCACATTGCAAGGTGCAATTCTGAAATTTTTTGCTTTTTCCTGCTAATCCTAGCATGATAAAGAAGATTCAAAGAGAGTGAGATGCCAGCTCCTTTCATTCAGTCAGTAGCTTCAAACATTTCTGGACGTTTTTCAATGGCAAAAATCAATGAATATTGTAAATGCACAAACAGTAATATCTCCACATTGCAAGGTGCAATTCTGAAATTTTTTGCTTTTTCCTGTTAATCCTAGCATGATAAAGAAGATTCAAAGAGAGTGAGATGCCAGCTCCTTTCATTCAGTCAGTAGCTTCAAACATTTCTGGTATATGAAAAACATGTTTTTCAATGGCAAAAATCAATGAATATTGTAAATGCACAAACAGTAATATCTCCACATTGCAAGGTGCAATTCTGAAATTTTTTGCTTTTTCCTGTTAATCCTAGCATGATAAAGAAGATTCAAAGAGAGTGAGATGCCAGCTCCTTTCATTCAGTCAGTAGCTTCAAACATTTCTGGTATATGAAAAACATGTTTTTCAATGGCAAAAATCAATGAATATTGTAAATGCACAAACAGTAATATCTCCACATTGCACGGTGCAATTCTGAAATTTTTAGCTTTTTCCTGTTAATCCTAGCATGATAAAGAAGATTCAAAGAGAGTGAGATGCCAGCTCCTTTCATTCAGTCAGTAGCTTCAAACATTTCAGAATTGCACCTTGCAATGCGGAGAAATTACTGTTTGTGCATTTACAATATTCATTGATTTTTGCCATTGAAAAACGTCCAGAAATGATTGAAGCTACTGACTGAATGAAAGGAGCTGGCATCTCACTCTCTTTGAATCTTCTTTATCATGCTAAGAGGAGCAGGAAAAAGCAAAAAATTTCAGAATTGCACCTTGCAATGTGGAGAAATTACTGTTTGTGCATTTACAATATTCATTGATTTTTGCCATTGAAAAACATCATGTTATTCATATACCAGAAATGATTGAAGCTACTGACTGAATGAAAGGAGCTGGCATCTCACTCTCTTTGAATCTTCTTTATCATGCTAAGAGGAGCAGGAAAAAGCAAAAAATTTCAGAATTGCACCTTGCAATGCGGAGAAATTACTGTTTGTGCATTTACAATATTCATTGATTTTTGCCATTGAAAAACGTCCAGAAATGATTGAAGCTACTGAATGAATGAAAATAGCTGGCATCTCACTCTCTTTGAATCTTCTTTATCATGCTAAGAGGAGCAGGAAAAAGCAAAAAATTTCAGAATTGCACCTTGCAATGCGGAGAAATTACTGTTTGTGCATTTACAATATTCATTGATTTTTGCCATTGAAAAACGTCCAGAAATGATTGAAGCTACTGACTGAATGAAAGGAGCTGGCATCTCACTCTCTTTGAATCTTCTTTATCATGCTAAGAGGAGCAGGAAAAAGCAAAAAATTTCAGAATTGCAACTTGCAATGCGGAGAAATTACTGTTTGTGCATTTACAATATTCATTGATTTTTGCCATTGAAAAACATCATGTTATTCATATACCAGAAATGATTGAAGCTACTGACTGAATGAAAGGAGCTGGCATCTCACTCTCTTTGAATCTTCTTTATCATGCTAAGAGGAGCAGGAAAAAGCAAAAAATTTCAGAATTGCACCTTGCAATGCGGAGAAATTACTGTTTGTGCATTTACAATATTCATTGATTTTTGCCATTGAAAAACATCATGTTATTCATATACCAGAAATGTTTGAAGCTACTGACTGAATGAAAGGAGCTGGCATCTCACTCTCTTTGAATCTTCTTTATCATGCTAAGAGGAGCAGGAAAAAGCAAAAAATTTCAGAATTGCACCTTGCAATGCGGAGAAATTACTGTTTGTGCATTTACAATATTCATTGATTTTTGCCATTGAAAAACGTCCAGAAATGATTGAAGCTACTGACTGAATGAAAGGAGCTGGCATCTCACTCTCTTTGAATCTTCTTTATCATGCTAAGAGGAGCAGGAAAATGCAAGAAATTTCAGAATTGCACCTTGCAATGCGGAGAAATTACTGTTTGTGCATTTACAATATTCATTGATTTTTGCCATTGAAAAACATCCAGAAATGATTGAAGCTACTGACTGAATGAAAGGAGCTGGCATCTCACTCTCTTTGAATCTTCTTTATCATGCTAAGAGGAGCAGGAAAAAGCCAAAAATTTCAGAATTGCACCTTGCAATGCGGAGAAATTACTGTTTGTGCATTTACAATATTCATTGATTTTTGCCATTGAAAAACATCATGTTATTCATATACCAGAAATGATTGAAGCTACTGACTGAATGAAAGGAGCTGGCATCTCACTCTCTTTGAATCTTCTTTATCATGCAAAGAGGAGCAGGAAAAAGCAAAAAATTTCAGAATTGCACCTTGCAATGCGGAGAAATTACTGTTTGTGCATTTACAATATTCATTGATTTTTGCCATTGAAAAACGTCCAGAAATGATTGAAGCTACTGACTGAATGAAAGGAGCTGGCATCTCACTCTCTTTGAATCTTCTTTATCATGCTAAGAGGAGCAGGAAAAAGCAAAAAATTTCAGAATTGCACCTTGCAATGCGGAGAAATTACTGTTTGTGCATTTGCAATATTCACTGATTTTTGCCATTGAAAAACGTCCAGAAATGATTGAAGCAACTGACTGAATGAAAGGAGCTGGCATCTCACTCTCTTTGAATCTTCTTTATCATGCTAAGAGGAGCAGGAAAAAGCAAAAAATTTCAGAATTGCACCTTGCAATGCGGAGAAATTACTGTTTGTGCATTTACAATATTCATTGATTTTTGCCATTGAAAAACGTCCAGAAATAATTGAAGCTACTGACTGAATGAAAGGAGCTGGCATCTCACTCTCTTTGAATCTTCTTTATCATGCTAAGAGGAGCAGGAAAAAGCAAAAAATTTCAGAATTGCAACTTGCAATGCGGAGAAATTACTGTTTCTGCATTTACAATATTCATTGATTTTTGCCATTGAAAAACATCATGTTATTCATATACCAGAAATGATTGAAGCTAGTGACTGAATGAAAGGAGCTGGCATCTCACTCTCTTTGAATCTTCTTTATTATGCTAAGAGGAGCAGGAAAAAGCAAAAAATTTCAGAATTGCACCTTGCAATGCGGAGAAATTACTGTTTGTGCATTTACAATATTCATTGATTTTTGCCATTGAAAAACGTCCAGAAATGATTGAAGCTACTGACTGAATGAAAGGAGCTGGCATCTCACTCTCTTTGAATCTTCTTTATCATGCTAAGAGGAGCAGGAAAAAGCAAAAAATTTCAGAATTGCACCTTGCAATGCGGAGAAATTACTGTTTGTGCTTTTACAATATTCATTGATTTTTGCCATTGAAAAACATCATGTTATTCATATACCAGAAATGTTTGAAGCTACTGACTGAATGAAAGGAGCTGGCATCTCACTCTCTTTGAATCTTCTTTATCATGCTAAGAGGAGCAGGAAAAAGCAAAAAATTTCAGAATTGCACCTTGCAATGCGGAGAAATTACTGTTTGTGCATTTACAATATTCATTGATTTTTGCCATTGAAAAATGTCCAGAAATGATTGAAGCTGCTGACTGAATGAAAGGAGCTGGCATCTCACTCTCTTTGAATCTTCTTTATCATGCTAAGAGGAGCAGGAAAAAGCAAAAAATTTCAGAATTGCACCTTGCAATGCGGAGAAATTACTGTTTGTGCATTTACAATATTCATTGATTTTTGCCATTGAAAAACATCATGTTATTCATATACCAGAAATGATTGAAGCTACTGACTGAATGAAAGGAGCTGGCATCTCACTCTCTTTGAATCTTCTTTATCATGCTAAGAGGAGCAGGAAAAAGCAAAAAATTTCAGAATTGCACCTTGCAATGCGGAGAAATTACTGTTTGTGCATTTACAATATTCATTGATTTTTGCCATTGAAAAACGTCCAGAAATGATTGAAGCTACTGACTGAATGAAAGGAGCTGGCATCTCACTCTCTTTGAATCTTCTTTATCATGCTAAGAGGAGCAGGAAAAAGCAAAAAATTTCAGAATTGCACCTTCCAATGCGGAGAAATTACTGTTTGTGCATTTACAATATTCATTGATTTTTGCCATTGAAAAACGTCCAGAAATGATTGAAGCTACTGACTGAATGAAAGGAGCTGGCATCTCACTCTCTTTGAATCTTCTTTATCATGCTAAGAGGAGCAGGAAAAAGCAAAAAATTTCAGAATTGCACCTTGCAATGCGGAGAAATTACTGTTTGTGCATTTACAATATTCATTGATTTTTGCCATTGAAAAACATCATGTTATTCATATACCAGAAATGTTTGAAGCTACTGACTGAATGAAAGGAGCTGGCATCTCACTCTCTTTGAATCTTCTTTATCATGCTAAGAGGAGCAGGAAAAAGCAAAAAATTTCAGAATTGCACCTTGCAATGCGGAGAAATTACTGTTTGTGCATTTACAATATTCATTGATTTTTGCCATTGAAAAACGTCCAGAAATGATTGAAGCTACTGACTGAATGAAAGGAGCTGGCATCTCACTCTCTTTGAATCTTCTTTATCATGCTAAGAGGAGCAGGAAAAAGCAAAAAATTTCAGAATTGCACCTTGCAATGCGGAGAAATTACTGTTTGTGCATTTACAATATTCATTGATTTTTGCCATTGAAAAACATCATGTTATTCATATACCAGAAATGATTGAAGCTACTGACTGAATGAAAGGAGCTGGCATCTCGCTCTCTTTGAATCTTCTTTATCATGCTAAGAGGAGCAGGAAAAAGCAAAAAATTTCAGAATTGCACCTTGCAATGCGGAGAAATTACTGTTTGTGCATTTACAATATTCATTGATTTTTGCCATTGAAAAACGTCCAGAAATGATTGAAGCTACTGACTGAATGAAAGGAGCTGGCATCTCACTCTCTTTGAATCTTCTTTATCATGCTAAGAGGAGCAGGAAAAAGCAAAAAATTTCAGAATTGCACCTTGCAATGTGGAGAAATTACTGTTTGTGCATTTACAATATTCATTGATTTTTGCCATTGAAAAACATCATGTTATTCATATACCAGAATTGATTGAAGCTACTGACTGAATGAAAGGAGCTGGCATCTCACTCTCTTTGAATCTTCTTTATCATGCTAAGAGGAGCAGGAAAAAGCAAAAAATTTCAGAATTGCACCTTGCAATGCGGAGAAATTACTGTTTGTGCATTTACAATATTCATTGATTTTTGCCATTGAAAAACGTCCAGAAATGATTGAAGCTACTGACTGAATGAAAGGAGCTGGCATCTCACTCTCTTTGAATCTTCTTTATCATGCTAAGAGGAGCAGGAAAAAGCAAAAAATTTCAGAATTGCACCTTGCAATGCGGAGAAATTACTGTTTGTGCTTTTACAATATTCATTGATTTTTGCCATTGAAAAACATCATGTTATTCATATACCAGAAATGTTTGAAGCTACTGACTGAATGAAAGGAGCTGGCATCTCACTCTCTTTGAATCTTCTTTATCATGCTAAGAGGAGCAGGAAAAAGCAAAAAATTTCAGAATTGCACCTTGCAATGCGGAGAAATTACTGTTTGTGCATTTACAATATTCATTGATTTTTGCCATTGAAAAACGTCCAGAAATGATTGAAGCTACTGACTGAATGAAAGGAGCTGGCATCTCACTCTCTTTGAATCTTCTTTATCATGCTAAGAGGAGCAGGAAAAAGCAAAAAATTTCAGAATTGCACCTTGCAATGCGGAGAAATTACTGTTTGTGCATTTACAATATTCATTGATTTTTGCCATTGAAAAACGTCCAGAAATGATTGAAGCTACTGACTGAATGAAAGGAGCTGGCATCTCACTCTCTTTGAATCTTCTTTATCATGCTAAGAGGAGCAGGAAAAAGCAAAAAATTTCAGAATTGCAACTTGCAATGCGGAGAAATTACTGTTTGTGCATTTACAATATTCATTGATTTTTGCCATTGAAAAACATCATGTTATTCATATACCAGAAATGATTGAAGCTACTGACTGAATGAAAGGAGCTGGCATCTCACTCTCTTTGAATCTTCTTTATCATGCTAAGAGGAGCAGGAAAAAGCAAAAAATTTCAGAATTGCACCTTGCAATGCGGAGAAATTACTGTTTGTGCATTTACAATATTCATTGATTTTTGCCATTGAAAAACGTCCAGAAATGATTGAAGCTACTGACTGAATGAAAGGAGCTGGCATCTCACTCTCTTTGAATCTTCTTTATCATGCTAAGAGGAGCAGGAAAAAGCAAAAAATTTCAGAATTGCACCTTGCAATGCGGAGAAATTACTGTTTGTGCATTTACAATATTCATTGATTTTTGCCATTGAAAAACGTCCAGAAATGATTCAAGCTACTGACTGAATGAAAGGAGCTGGCATCTCACTCTCTTTGAATCTTCTTTATCATGCTAAGAGGAGCAGGAAAAAGCAAAAAATTTCAGAATTGCACCTTGCAATGCGGAGAAATTACTGTTTGTGCATTTACAATATTCATTAATTTTTGCCATTGAAAAACATCATGTTATTCATATCCCAGAAATGTTTGAAGCTACTGACTGAATGAAAGAAGCTGGCATCTCACTCTCTTTGAATCTTCTTTATCATGCTAAGAGGAGCAGGAAAAAGCAAAAAATTTCAGAATTGCACCTTGCAATGCGGAGAAATTACTGTTTGTGCATTTACAATATTCATTGATTTTTGCCATTGAAAAACGTCCAGAAATGATTGAAGCTACTGACTGAATGAAAGGAGCTGGCATCTCACTCTCTTTGAATCTTCTTTATCATGCTAAGAGGAGCAGGAAAAAGCAAAAAATTTCAGAATTGCACCTTGCAATGCGGAGAAATTACTGTTTGTGCATTTACAATATTCATTGATTTTTGCCATTGAAAAACATCATGTTATTCATATACCAGAAATGTTTGAAGCTACTGACTGAATGAAAGGAGCTGGCATCTCACTCTCTTTGAATCTTCTTTATCATGCTAAGAGGAGCAGGAAAAAGCAAAAAATTTCAGAATTGCACCTTGCAATGCGGAGAAATTACTGTTTGTGCATTTACAATATTCATTGATTTTTGCCATTGAAAAACGTCCAGAAATGATTGAAGCTACTGACTGAATGAAAGGAGCTGGCATCTCACTCTCTTTGAATCTTCTTTATCATGCTAAGAGGAGCAGGAAAAAGCAAAAAATTTCAGAATTGCACCTTGCAATGCGGAGAAATTACTGTTTGTGCATTTACAATATTCATTGATTTTTGCCATTGAAAAACGTCCAGAAATGATTGAAGCTACTGACTGAATGAAAGGAGCTGGCATCTCACTCTCTTTGAATCTTCTTTATCATGCTAAGAGGAGCAGGAAAAAGCAAAAAATTTCAGAATTGCAACTTGCAATGCGGAGAAATTACTGTTTGTGCATTTACAATATTCATTGATTTTTGCCATTGAAAAACATCATGTTATTCATATACCAGAAATGATTGAAGCTACTGACTGAATGAAAGGAGCTGGCATCTCACTCTCTTTGAATCTTCTTTATCATGCTAAGAGGAGCAGGAAAAAGCAAAAAATTTCAGAATTGCACCTTGCAATGCGGAGAAATTACTGTTTGTGCATTTACAATATTCATTGATTTTTGCCATTGAAAAACGTCCAGAAATGATTGAAGCTACTGACTGAATGAAAGGAGCTGGCATCTCACTCTCTTTGAATCTTCTTTATCATGCTAAGAGGAGCAGGAAAAAGCAAAAAATTTCAGAATTGCACCTTGCAATGCGGAGAAATTACTGTTTGTGCATTTACAATATTCATTGATTTTTGCCATTGAAAAACATCATGTTATTCATATCCCAGAAATGTTTGAAGCTACTGACTGAATGAAAGAAGCTGGCATCTCACTCTCTTTGAATCTTCTTTATCATGCTAAGAGGAGCAGGAAAAAGCAAAAAATTTCAGAATTGCACCTTGCAATGCGGAGAAATTACTGTTTGTGCATTTACAATATTCATTGATTTTTGCCATTGAAAAACGTCCAGAAATGATTGAAGCTACTGACTGAATGAAAGGAGCTGGCATCTCACTCTCTTTGAATCTTCTTTATCATGCTAAGAGGAGCAGGAAAAAGCAAAAAATTTCAGAATTGCACCTTGCAATGCGGAGAAATTACTGTTTGTGCATTTACAATATTCATTGATTTTTGCCATTGAAAAACATCATGTTATTCATATACCAGAAATGTTTGAAGCTACTGACTGAATGAAAGGAGCTGGCATCTCACTCTCTTTGAATCTTCTTTATCATGCTAAGAGGAGCAGGAAAAAGCAAAAAATTTCAGAATTGCACCTTGCAATGCGGAGAAATTACTGTTTGTGCATTTACAATATTCATTGATTTTTGCCATTGAAAAACGTCCAGAAATGATTGAAGCTACTGACTGAATGAAAGGAGCTGGCATCTCACTCTCTTTGAATCTTCTTTATCATGCTAAGAGGAGCAGGAAAAAGCAAAAAATTTCAGAATTGCACCTTGCAATGCGGAGAAATTACTGTTTGTGCATTTACAATATTCATTGATTTTTGCCATTGAAAAACATCATGTTATTCATATACCAGAAATGTTTGAAGCTACTGACTGAATGAAAGGAGCTGGCATCTCACTCTCTTTGAATCTTCTTTATCATGCTAAGAGGAGCAGGAAAAAGCAAAAAATTTCAGAATTGCACCTTGCAATGCGGAGAAATTACTGTTTGTGCATTTACAATATTCATTGATTTTTGCCATTGAAAAACGTCCAGAAATGATTGAAGCTACTGACTGAATGAAAGGAGCTGGCATCTCACTCTCTTTGAATCTTCTTTATCATGCTAAGAGGAGCAGGAAAAAGCAAAAAATTTCAGAATTGCACCTTGCAATGCGGAGAAATTACTGTTTGTGCATTTACAATATTCATTGATTTTTGCCATTGAAAAACGTCCAGAAATGATTGAAGCTACTGACTGAATGAAAGGAGCTGGCATCTCACTCTCTTTGAATCTTCTTTATCATGCTAAGAGGAGCAGGAAAAAGCAAAAAATTTCAGAATTGCACCTTGCAATGCGGAGAAATTACTGTTTGTGCATTTACAATATTCATTGATTTTTGCCATTGAAAAACATCATGTTATTCATATACCAGAAATGTTTGAAGCTACTGACTGAATGAAAGGAGCTGGCATCTCACTCTCTTTGAATCTTCTTTATCATGCTAAGAGGAGCAGGAAAAAGCAAAAAATTTCAGAATTGCACCTTGCAATGCGGAGAAATTACTGTTTGTGCATTTAAAATATTCATTGATTTTTGCCATTGAAAAACGTCCAGAAATGATTGAAGCTACTGACTGAATGAAAGGAGCTGGCATCTCACTCTCTTTGAATCTTCTTTATCATGCTAAGAGGAGCAGGAAAAAGCAAAAAATTTCAGAATTGCACCTTGCAATGCGGAGAAATTACTGTTTGTGCATTTACAATATTCATTAATTTTTGCCATTGAAAAACATCATGTTATTCATATCCCAGAAATGTTTGAAGCTACTGACTGAATGAAAGAAGCTGGCATCTCACTCTCTTTGAATCTTCTTTATCATGCTAAGAGGAGCAGGAAAAAGCAAAAAATTTCAGAATTGCACCTTGCAATGCGGAGAAATTACTGTTTGTGCATTTACAATATTCATTGATTTTTGCCATTGAAAAACGTCCAGAAATGATTGAAGCTACTGACTGAATGAAAGGAGCTGGCATCTCACTCTCTTTGAATCTTCTTTATCATGCTAAGAGGAGCAGGAAAAAGCAAAAAATTTCAGAATTGCACCTTGCAATGCGGAGAAATTACTGTTTGTGCATTTACAATATTCATTGATTTTTGCCATTGAAAAACATCATGTTATTCATATACCAGAAATGTTTGAAGCTACTGACTGAATGAAAGGAGCTGGCATCTCACTCTCTTTGAATCTTCTTTATCATGCTAAGAGGAGCAGGAAAAAGCAAAAAATTTCAGAATTGCACCTTGCAATGCGGAGAAATTACTGTTTGTGCATTTACAATATTCATTGATTTTTGCCATTGAAAAACGTCCAGAAATGATTGAAGCTACTGACTGAATGAAAGGAGCTGGCATCTCACTCTCTTTGAATCTTCTTTATCATGCTAAGAGGAGCAGGAAAATGCAAGAAATTTCAGAATTGCACCTTGCAATGCGGAGAAATTACTGTTTGTGCATTTACAATATTCATTGATTTTTGCCATTGAAAAACATCCAGAAATGATTGAAGCTACTGACTGAATGAAAGGAGCTGGCATCTCACTCTCTTTGAATCTTCTTTATCATGCTAAGAGGAGCAGGAAAAAGCCAAAAATTTCAGAATTGCACCTTGCAATGCGGAGAAATTACTGTTTGTGCATTTACAATATTCATTGATTTTTGCCATTGAAAAACATCATGTTATTCATATACCAGAAATGATTGAAGCTACTGACTGAATGAAAGGAGCTGGCATCTCACTCTCTTTGAATCTTCTTTATCATGCAAAGAGGAGCAGGAAAAAGCAAAAAATTTCAGAATTGCACCTTGCAATGCGGAGAAATTACTGTTTGTGCATTTACAATATTCATTGATTTTTGCCATTGAAAAACGTCCAGAAATGATTGAAGCTACTGACTGAATGAAAGGAGCTGGCATCTCACTCTCTTTGAATCTTCTTTATCATGCTAAGAGGAGCAGGAAAAAGCAAAAAATTTCAGAATTGCACCTTGCAATGCGGAGAAATTACTGTTTGTGCATTTACAATATTCATTGATTTTTGCCATTGAAAAACGTCCAGAAATGATTGAAGCAACTGACTGAATGAAAGGAGCTGGCATCTCACTCTCTTTGAATCTTCTTTATCATGCTAAGAGGAGCAGGAAAAAGCAAAAAATTTCAGAATTGCACCTTGCAATGCGGAGAAATTACTGTTTGTGCATTTACAATATTCATTGATTTTTGCCATTGAAAAACGTCCAGAAATAATTGAAGCTACTGACTGAATGAAAGGAGCTGGCATCTCACTCTCTTTGAATCTTCTTTATCATGCTAAGAGGAGCAGGAAAAAGCAAAAAATTTCAGAATTGCAACTTGCAATGCGGAGAAATTACTGTTTGTGCATTTACAATATTCATTGATTTTTGCCATTGAAAAACATCATGTTATTCATATACCAGAAATGTTTGAAGCTACTGACTGAATGAAAGGAGCTGGCATCTCACTCTCTTTGAATCTTCTTTATCATGCTAAGAGGAGCAGGAAAAAGCAAAAAATTTCAGAATTGCACCTTGCAATGCGGAGAAATTACTGTTTGTGCATTTACAATATTCATTGATTTTTGCCATTGAAAAACGTCCAGAAATGATTGAAGCTACTGACTGAATGAAAGGAGCTGGCATCTCACTCTCTTTGAATCTTCTTTATCATGCTAAGAGGAGCAGGAAAAAGCAAAAAATTTCAGAATTGCACCTTGCAATGCGGAGAAATTACTGTTTGTGCTTTTACAATATTCATTGATTTTTGCCATTGAAAAACATCATGTTATTCATATACCAGAAATGTTTGAAGCTACTGACTGAATGAAAGGAGCTGGCATCTCACTCTCTTTGAATCTTCTTTATCATGCTAAGAGGAGCAGGAAAAAGCAAAAAATTTCAGAATTGCACCTTGCAATGCGGAGAAATTACTGTTTGTGCATTTACAATATTCATTGATTTTTGCCATTGAAAAATGTCCAGAAATGATTGAAGCTGCTGACTGAATGAAAGGAGCTGGCATCTCACTCTCTTTGAATCTTCTTTATCATGCTAAGAGGAGCAGGAAAAAGCAAAAAATTTCAGAATTGCACCTTGCAATGCGGAGAAATTACTGTTTGTGCATTTACAATATTCATTGATTTTTGCCATTGAAAAACATCATGTTATTCATATACCAGAAATGATTGAAGCTACTGACTGAATGAAAGGAGCTGGCATCTCACTCTCTTTGAATCTTCTTTATCATGCTAAGAGGAGCAGGAAAAAGCAAAAAATTTCAGAATTGCACCTTGCAATGCGGAGAAATTACTGTTTGTGCATTTACAATATTCATTGATTTTTGCCATTGAAAAACGTCCAGAAATGATTGAAGCTACTGACTGAATGAAAGGAGCTGGCATCTCACTCTCTTTGAATCTTCTTTATCATGCTAAGAGGAGCAGGAAAAAGCAAAAAATTTCAGAATTGCACCTTGCAATGCGGAGAAATTACTGTTTGTGCATTTACAATATTCATTGATTTTTGCCATTGAAAAACGTCCAGAAATGATTGAAGCTACTGACTGAATGAAAGGAGCTGGCATCTCACTCTCTTTGAATCTTCTTTATCATGCTAAGAGGAGCAGGAAAAAGCAAAATATTTCAGAATTGCACCTTGCAATGCGGAGAAATTACTGTTTGTGCATTTACAATATTCATTGATTTTTGCCATTGAAAAACATCATGTTATTCATATACCAGAAATGATTGAAGCTACTGACTGAATGAAAGGAGCTGGCATCTCGCTCTCTTTGAATCTTCTTTATCATGCTAAGAGGAGCAGGAAAAAGCAAAAAATTTCAGAATTGCACCTTGCAATGCGGAGAAATTACTGTTTGTGCATTTACAATATTCATTGATTTTTGCCATTGAAAAACGTCCAGAAATGATTGAAGCTACTGACTGAATGAAAGGAGCTGGCATCTCACTCTCTTTGAATCTTCTTTATCATGCTAAGAGGAGCAGGAAAAAGCAAAAAAATTCAGAATTGCACCTTGCAATGTGGAGAAATTACTGTTTGTGCATTTACAATATTCATTGATTTTTGCCATTGAAAAACATCATGTTATTCATATACCAGAAATGATTGAAGCTACTGACTGAATGAAAGGAGCTGGCATCTCACTCTCTTTGAATCTTCTTTATCATGCTGAGGAGCAGGAAAAAGCAAAAAATTTCAGAATTGCACCTTGCAATGCGGAGAAATTACGGTTTGTGCATTTACAATATTCATTGATTTTTGCCATTGAAAAACGTCCAGAAATGATTGAAGCTACTGACTGAATGAAAGGAGCTGGCATCTCACTCTCTTTGAATCTTCTTTATCATGCTAAGAGGAGCAGGAAAAAGCAAAAAATTTCAGAATTGCACCTTGCAATGCGGAGAAATTACTGTTTGTGCATTTACAATATTCATTAATTTTTGCCATTGAAAAACATCATGTTATTCATATCCCAGAAATGTTTGAAGCTACTGACTGAATGAAAGAAGCTGGCATCTCACTCTCTTTGAATCTTCTTTATCATGCTAAGAGGAGCAGGAAAAAGCAAAAAATTTCAGAATTGCACCTTGCAATGCGGAGAAATTACTGTTTGTGCATTTACAATATTCATTGATTTTTGCCATTGAAAAACGTCCAGAAATGATTGAAGCTACTGACTGAATGAAAGGAGCTGGCATCTCACTCTCTTTGAATCTTCTTTATCATGCTAAGAGGAGCAGGAAAAAGCAAAAAATTTCAGAATTGCACCTTGCAATGCGGAGAAATTACTGTTTGTGCATTTACAATATTCATTGATTTTTGCCATTGAAAAACATCATGTTATTCATATACCAGAAATGTTTGAAGCTACTGACTGAATGAAAGGAGCTGGCATCTCACTCTCTTTGAATCTTCTTTATCATGCTAAGAGGAGCAGGAAAAAGCAAAAAATTTCAGAATTGCACCTTGCAATGCGGAGAAATTACTGTTTGTGCATTTACAATATTCATTGATTTTTGCCATTGAAAAACGTCCAGAAATGATTGAAGCTACTGACTGAATGAAAGGAGCTGGCATCTCACTCTCTTTGAATCTTCTTTATCATGCTAAGAGGAGCAGGAAAAAGCAAAAAATTTCAGAATTGCACCTTGCAATGCGGAGAAATTACTGTTTGTGCATTTACAATATTCATTGATTTTTGCCATTGAAAAACGTCCAGAAATGATTGAAGCTACTGACTGAATGAAAGGAGCTGGCATCTCACTCTCTTTGAATCTTCTTTATCATGCTAAGAGGAGCAGGAAAAAGCAAAAAATTTCAGAATTGCAACTTGCAATGCGGAGAAATTACTGTTTGTGCATTTACAATATTCATTGATTTTTGCCATTGAAAAACATCATGTTATTCATATACCAGAAATGATTGTAGCTACTGACTGAATGAAAGGAGCTGGCATCTCACTCTCTCTGAATCTTCTTTATCATGCTAAGAGGAGCAGGAAAAAGCAAAAAATTTCAGAATTGCACCTTGCAATGCGGAGAAATTACTGTTTGTGCATTTACAATATTCATTGATTTTTGCCATTGAAAAACGTCCAGAAATGATTGAAGCTACTGACTGAATGAAAGGAGCTGGCATCTCACTCTCTTTGAATCTTCTTTATCATGCTAAGAGGAGCAGGAAAAAGCAAAAAATTTCAGAATTGCACCTTGCAATGCGGAGAAATTACTGTTTGTGCATTTACAATATTCATTGATTTTTGCCATTGAAAAACGTCCAGAAATGATTGAAGCTACTGACTGAATGAAAGGAGCTGGCATCTCACTCTCTTTGAATCTTCTTTATCATGCTAAGAGGAGCAGGAAAAAGCAAAAAATTTCAGAATTGCAACTTGCAATGCGGAGAAATTACTGTTTGTGCATTTACAATATTCATTGATTTTTGCCATTGAAAAACATCATGTTATTCATATACCAGAAATGATTGTAGCTACTGACTGAATGAAAGGAGCTGGCATCTCACTCTCTCTGAATCTTCTTTATCATGCTAAGAGGAGCAGGAAAAAGCAAAAAATTTCAGAATTGCACCTTGCAATGCGGAGAAATTACTGTTTGTGCATTTACAATATTCATTGATTTTTGCCATTGAAAAACGTCCAGAAATGATTGAAGCTACTGACTGAATGAAAGGAGCTGGCATCTCACTCTCTTTGAATCTTCTTTATCATGCTAAGAGGAGCAGGAAAAAGCAAAAAATTTCAGAATTGCACCTTGCAATGCGGAGAAATTACTGTTTGTGCATTTACAATATTCATTGATTTTTGCCATTGAAAAACGTCCAGAAATGATTGAAGCTACTGACTGAATGAAAGGAGCTGGCATCTCACTCTCTTTGAATCTTCTTTATCATGCTAAGAGGAGCAGGAAAAAGCAAAAAATTTCAGAATTGCACCTTGCAATGCGGAGAAATTACTGTTTGTGCATTTACAATATTCATTAATTTTTGCCATTGAAAAACATCATGTTATTCATATCCCAGAAATGTTTGAAGCTACTGACTGAATGAAAGAAGCTGGCATCTCACTCTCTTTGAATCTTCTTTATCATGCTAAGAGGAGCAGGAAAAAGCAAAAAATTTCAGAATTGCAACTTGCAATGCGGAGAAATTACTGTTTGTGCATTTACAATATTCATTGATTTTTGCCATTGAAAAACGTCCAGAAATGATTGAAGCTACTGACTGAATGAAAGGAGCTGGCATCTCACTCTCTTTGAATCTTCTTTATCATGCTAAGAGGAGCAGGAAAAAGCAAAAAATTTCAGAATTGCACCTTGCAATGCGGAGAAATTACTGTTTGTGCATTTACAATATTCATTGATTTTTGCCATTGAAAAACATCATGTTATTCATATACCAGAAATGTTTGAAGCTACTGACTGAATGAAAGGAGCTGGCATCTCACTCTCTTTGAATCTTCTTTATCATGCTAAGAGGAGCAGGAAAAAGCAAAAAATTTCAGAATTGCACCTTGCAATGCGGAGAAATTACTGTTTGTGCATTTACAATATTCATTGATTTTTGCCATTGAAAAACGTCCAGAAATGATTGAAGCTACTGACTGAATGAAAGGAGCTGGTATCTCACTCTCTTTGAATCTTCTTTATCATGCTAAGAGGAGCAGGAAAATGCAAGAAATTTCAGAATTGCACCTTGCAATGCGGAGAAATTACTGTTTGTGCATTTACAATATTCATTGATTTTTGCCATTGAAAAACATCCAGAAATGATTGAAGCTACTGACTGAATGAAAGGAGCTGGCATCTCACTCTCTTTGAATCTTCTTTATCATGCTAAGAGGAGCAGGAAAAAGCCAAAAATTTCAGAATTGCACCTTGCAATGCGGAGAAATTACTGTTTGTGCATTTACAATATTCATTGATTTTTGCCATTGAAAAACATCATGTTATTCATATACCAGAAATGATTGAAGCTACTGACTGAATGAAAGGAGCTGGCATCTCACTCTCTTTGAATCTTCTTTATCATGCAAAGAGGAGCAGGAAAAAGCAAAAAATTTCAGAATTGCACCTTGCAATGCGGAGAAATTACTGTTTGTGCATTTACAATATTCATTGATTTTTGCCATTGAAAAACGTCCAGAAATGATTGAAGCTACTGACTGAATGAAAGGAGCTGGCATCTCACTCTCTTTGAATCTTCTTTATCATGCTAAGAGGAGCAGGAAAAAGCAAAAAATTTCAGAATTGCACCTTGCAATGCGGAGAAATTACTGTTTGTGCATTTACAATATTCATTGATTTTTGCCATTGAAAAACGTCCAGAAATGATTGAAGCAACTGACTGAATGAAAGGAGCTGGCATCTCACTCTCTTTGAATCTTCTTTATCATGCTAAGAGGAGCAGGAAAAAGCAAAAAATTTCAGAATTGCACCTTGCAATGCGGAGAAATTACTGTTTGTGCATTTACAATATTCATTGATTTTTGCCATTGAAAAACGTCCAGAAATAATTGAAGCTACTGACTGAATGAAAGGAGCTGGCATCTCACTCTCTTTGAATCTTCTTTATCATGCTAAGAGGAGCAGGAAAAAGCAAAAAATTTCAGAATTGCAACTTGCAATGCGGAGAAATTACTGTTTGTGCATTTACAATATTCATTGATTTTTGCCATTGAAAAACATCATGTTATTCATATACCAGAAATGATTGAAGCTACTGACTGAATGAAAGGAGCTGGCATCTCACTCTCTTTGAATCTTCTTTATCATGCTAAGAGGAGCAGGAAAAAGCAAAAAATTTCAGAATTGCACCTAGCAATGCGGAGAAATTACTGTTTGTGCATTTACAATATTCATTGATTTTTGCCATTGAAAAACGTCCAGAAATGATTGAAGCTACTGACTGAATGAAAGGAGCTGGCATCTCACTCTCTTTGAATCTTCTTTATCATGCTAAGAGGAGCAGGAAAAAGCAAAAAATTTCAGAATTGCACCTTGCAATGCGGAGAAATTACTGTTTGTGCTTTTACAATATTCATTGATTTTTGCCATTGAAAAACATCATGTTATTCATATACCAGAAATGTTTGAAGCTACTGACTGAATGAAAGGAGCTGGCATCTCACTCTCTTTGAATCTTCTTTATCATGCTAAGAGGAGCAGGAAAAAGCAAAAAATTTCAGAATTGCATCTTGCAATGCGGAGAAATTACTGTTTGTGCATTTACAATATTCATTGATTTTTGCCATTGAAAAATGTCCAGAAATGATTGAAGCTGCTGACTGAATGAAAGGAGCTGGCATCTCACTCTCTTTGAATCTTCTTTATCATGCTAAGAGGAGCAGGAAAAAGCAAAAAATTTCAGAATTGCACCTTGCAATGCGGAGAAATTACTGTTTGTGCATTTACAATATTCATTGATTTTTGCCATTGAAAAACATCATGTTATTCATATACCAGAAATGATTGAAGCTACTGACTGAATGAAAGGAGCTGGCATCTCACTCTCTTTGAATCTTCTTTATCATGCTAAGAGGAGCAGGAAAAAGCAAAAAATTTCAGAATTGCACCTTGCAATGCGGAGAAATTACTGTTTGTGCATTTACAATATTCATTGATTTTTGCCATTGAAAAACGTCCAGAAATGATTGAAGCTACTGACTGAATGAAAGGAGCTGGCATCTCACTCTCTTTGAATCTTCTTTATCATGCTAAGAGGAGCAGGAAAAAGCAAAAAATTTCAGAATTGCACCTTGCAATGCGGAGAAATTACTGTTTGTGCATTTACAATATTCATTGATTTTTGCCATTGAAAAACGTCCAGAAATGATTGAAGCTACTGACTGAATGAAAGGAGCTGGCATCTCACTCTCTTTGAATCTTCTTTATCATGCTAAGAGGAGCAGGAAAAAGCAAAAAATTTCAGAATTGCACCTTGCAATGCGGAGAAATTACTGTTTGTGCATTTACAATATTCATTGATTTTTGCCATTGAAAAACATCATGTTATTCATATACCAGAAATGATTGAAGCTACTGACTGAATGAAAGGAGCTGGCATCTCGCTCTCTTTGAATCTTCTTTATCATGCTAAGAGGAGCAGGAAAAAGCAAAAAATTTCAGAATTGCACCTTGCAATGCGGAGAAATTACTGTTTGTGCATTTACAATATTCATTGATTTTTGCCATTGAAAAACGTCCAGAAATGATTGAAGCTACTGACTGAATGAAAGGAGCTGGCATCTCACTCTCTTTGAATCTTCTTTATCATGCTAAGAGGAGCAGGAAAAAGCAAAAAATTTCAGAATTGCACCTTGCAATGTGGAGAAATTACTGTTTGTGCATTTACAATATTCATTGATTTTTGCCATTGAAAAACATCATGTTATTCATATACCAGAAATGATTGAAGCTACTGACTGAATGAAAGGAGCTGGCATCTCACTCTCTTTGAATCTTCTTTATCATGCTAAGAGGAGCAGGAAAAAGCAAAAAATTTCAGAATTGCACCTTGCAATGCGGAGAAATTACTGTTTGTGCATTTACAATATTCATTGATTTTTGCCATTGAAAAACGTCCAGAAATGATTGAAGCTACTGACTGAATGAAAGGAGCTGGCATCTCACTCTCTTTGAATCTTCTTTATCATGCTAAGAGGAGAAGGAAAAAGCAAAAAATTTCAGAATTGCACCTTGCAATGTGGAGAAATTACTGTTTGTGCATTTACAATATTCATTGATTTTTGCCATTGAAAAACATCATGTTATTCATATACCAGAAATGATTGAAGCTACTGACTGAATGAAAGGAGCTGGCATCTCACTCTCTTTGAATCTTCTTTATCATGCTAAGAGGAGCAGGAAAAAGCAAAAAATTTCAGAATTGCACCTTGCAATGCGGAGAAATTACTGTTTGTGCATTTACAATATTCATTGATTTTTGCCATTGAAAAACGTCCAGAAATGATTGAAGCTACTGACTGAATGAAAGGAGCTGGCATCTCACTCTCTTTGAATCTTCTTTATCATGCTAAGAGGAGCAGGAAAAAGCAAAAAATTTCAGAATTGCACCTTGCAATGCGGAGAAATTACTGTTTGTGCTTTTACAATATTCATTGATTTTTGCCATTGAAAAACATCATGTTATTCATATACCAGAAATGTTTGAAGCTACTGACTGAATGAAAGGAGCTGGCATCTCACTCTCTTTGAATCTTCTTTATCATGCTAAGAGGAGCAGGAAAAAGCAAAAAATTTCAGAATTGCACCTTGCAATGCGGAGAAATTACTGTTTGTGCATTTACAATATTCATTGATTTTTGCCATTGAAAAACGTCCAGAAATGATTGAAGCTACTGACTGAATGAATGGAGCTGGCATCTCACTCTCTTTGAATCTTCTTTATCATGCTAAGAGGAGCAGGAAAAAGCAAAAAATTTCAGAATTGCACCTTGCAATGCGGAGAAATTACTGTTTGTGCATTTACAATATTCATTGATTTTTGCCATTGAAAAACGTCCAGAAATGATTGAAGCTACTGACTGAATGAAAGGAGCTGGCATCTCACTCTCTTTGAATCTTCTTTATCATGCTAAGAGGAGCAGGAAAAAGCAAAAAATTTCAGAATTGCAACTTGCAATGCGGAGAAATTACTGTTTGTGCATTTACAATATTCATTGATTTTTGCCATTGAAAAACATCATGTTATTCATATACCAGAAATGATTGAAGCTACTGACTGAATGAAAGGAGCTGGCATCTCACTCTCTTTGAATCTTCTTTATCATGCTAAGAGGAGCAGGAAAAAGCAAAAAATTTCAGAATTGCACCTTGCAATGCGGAGAAATTACTGTTTGTGCTTTTACAATATTCATTGATTTTTGCCATTGAAAAACATCATGTTATTCATATACCAGAAATGTTTGAAGCTACTGACTGAATGAAAGGAGCTGGCATCTCACTCTCTTTGAATCTTCTTTATCATGCTAAGAGGAGCAGGAAAAAGCAAAAAATTTCAGAATTGCACCTTGCAATGCGGAGAAATTACTGTTTGTGCATTTACAATATTCATTGATTTTTGCCATTGAAAAACGTCCAGAAATGATTGAAGCTACTGACTGAATGAAAGGAGCTGGCATCTCACTCTCTTTGAATCTTCTTTATCATGCTAAGAGGAGCAGGAAAAAGCAAAAAATTTCAGAATTGCACCTTGCAATGCGGAGAAATTACTGTTTGTGCATTTACAATATTCATTGATTTTTGCCATTGAAAAACGTCCAGAAATGATTGAAGCTACTGACTGAATGAAAGGAGCTGGCATCTCACTCTCTTTGAATCTTCTTTATCATGCTAAGAGGAGCAGGAAAAAGCAAAAAATTTCAGAATTGCACCTTGCAATGCGGAGAAATTACTGTTTGTGCTTTTACAATATTCATTGATTTTTGCCATTGAAAAACATCATGTTATTCATATACCAGAAATGTTTGAAGCTACTGACTGAATGAAAGGAGCTGGCATCTCACTCTCTTTGAATCTTCTTTATCATGCTAAGAGGAGCAGGAAAAAGCAAAAAATTTCAGAATTGCACCTTGCAATGCGGAGAAATTACTGTTTGTGCATTTACAATATTCATTGATTTTTGCCATTGAAAAACGTCCAGAAATGATTGAAGCTACTGACTGAATGAAAGGAGCTGGCATCTCACTCTCTTTGAATCTTCTTTATCATGCTAAGAGGAGCAGGAAAAAGCAAAAAATTTCAGAATTGCACCTTGCAATGCGGAGAAATTACTGTTTGTGCATTTACAATATTCATTGATTTTTGCCATTGAAAAACGTCCAGAAATGATTGAAGCTACTGACTGAATGAAAGGAGCTGGCATCTCACTCTCTTTGAATCTTCTTTATCATGCTAAGAGGAGCAGGAAAAAGCAAAAAATTTCAGAATTGCATCTTGCAATGCGGAGAAATTACTGTTTGTGCATTTACAATATTCATTGATTTTTGCCATTGAAAAACATCATGTTATTCATATACCAGAAATGATTGAAGCTACTGACTGAATGAAAGGAGCTGGCATCTCACTCTCTTTGAATCTTCTTTATCATGCTAAGAGGAGCAGGAAAAAGCAAAAAATTTCAGAATTGCACCTTGCAATGCGGAGAAATTACTGTTTGTGCATTTACAATATTCATTGATTTTTGCCATTGAAAAACGTCCAGAAATGATTGAAGCTACTGACTGAATGAAAGGAGCTGGCATCTCACTCTCTTTGAATCTTCTTTATCATGCTAAGAGGAGCAGGAAAAAGCAAAAAATTTCAGAATTGCACCTTGCAATGCGGAGAAATTACTGTTTGTGCTTTTACAATATTCATTGATTTTTGCCATTGAAAAACATCATGTTATTCATATACCAGAAATGTTTGAAGCTACTGACTGAATGAAAGGAGCTGGCATCTCACTCTCTTTGAATCTTCTTTATCATGCTAAGAGGAGCAGGAAAAAGCAAAAAATTTCAGAATTGCACCTTGCAATGCGGAGAAATTACTGTTTGTGCATTTACAATATTCATTGATTTTTGCCATTGAAAAACGTCCAGAAATGATTGAAGCTACTGACTGAATGAAAGGAGCTGGCATCTCACTCTCTTTGAATCTTCTTTATCATGCTAAGAGGAGCAGGAAAAAGCAAAAAATTTCAGAATTGCACCTTGCAATGCGGAGAAATTACTGTTTGTGCATTTACAATATTCATTGATTTTTGCCATTGAAAAACGTCCAGAAATGATTGAAGCTACTGACTGAATGAAAGGAGCTGGCATCTCACTCTCTTTGAATCTTCTTTATCATGCTAAGAGGAGCAGGAAAAAGCAAAAAATTTCAGAATTGCACCTTGCAATGCGGAGAAATTACTGTTTGTGCATTTACAATATTCATTGATTTTTGCCATTGAAAAACATCATGTTATTCATATACCAGAAATGATTGAAGCTACTGACTGAATGAAAGGAGCTGGCATCTTACTCTCTTTGAATCTTCTTTGTCATGCTAAGAGGAGCAGGAAAAAGCAAAAAATTTCAGAATTGCACCTTGCAATGCGGAGAAATTACTCTTTGTGCATTTACAATATTCATTGATTTTTGCCATTGAAAAACGTCCAGAAATGATTGAAGCTACTGACTGAATGAAAGGAGCTGGCATCTCACTCTCTTTGAATCTTCTTTATCATGCTAAGTGGAGCAGGAAAAAGCAAAAAATTTCAGAATTGCACCTTGCAATGCGGAGAAATTACTGTTTGTGCATTTACAATATTCATTGATTTTTGCCATTGAAAAACGTCCAGAAATGATTGAACCTACTGACTGAATGAAAGGAGCTGGCATCTCACTCTCTTTGAATCTTCTTTATCATGCTAAGAGGAGCAGGAAAAAGCAAAAAATTTCAGAATTGCAACTTGCAATGCGGAGAAATTACTGTTTGTGCATTTACAATATTCATTGATTTTTGCCATTGAAAAACATCATGTTATTCATATACCAGAAATGATTGAAGCTACTGACTGAATGAAAGGAGCTGGCATCTCACTCTCTTTGAATCTTCTTTATCATGCTAAGAGGAGCAGGAAAAAGCAAAAAATTTCAGAATTGCACCTTGCAATGCGGAGAAATTACTGTTTGTGCATTTACAATATTCATTGATTTTTGCCATTGAAAAACGTCCAGAAATGATTGAAGCTACTGACTGAATGAAAGGAGCTGGCATCTCACTCTCTTTGAATCTTCTTTATCATGCTAAGAGGAGCAGGAAAAAGCAAAAAATTTCAGAATTGCACCTTGCAATGCGGAGAAATTACTGTTTGTGCTTTTACAATATTCATTGATTTTTGCCATTGAAAAACATCATGTTATTCATATACCAGAAATGTTTGAAGCTACTGACTGAATGAAAGGAGCTGGCATCTCACTCTCTTTGAATCTTCTTTATCATGCTAAGAGGAGCAGGAAAAAGCAAAAAATTTCAGAATTGCACCTTGCAATGCGGAGAAATTACTGTTTGTGCATTTACAATATTCATTGATTTTTGCCATTGAAAAACGTCCAGAAATGATTGAAGCTACTGACTGAATGAAAGGAGCTGGCATCTCACTCTCTTTGAATCTTCTTTATCATGCTAAGAGGAGCAGGAAAAAGCAAAAAATTTCAGAATTGCACCTTGCAATGCGGAGAAATTACTGTTTGTGCATTTACAATATTCATTGATTTTTGCCATTGAAAAACGTCCAGAAATGATTGAAGCTACTGACTGAATGAAAGGAGCTGGCATCTCACTCTCTTTGAATCTTCTTTATCATGCTAAGAGGAGCAGGAAAAAGCAAAAAATTTCAGAATTGCACCTTGCAATGCGGAGAAATTACTGTTTGTGCATTTACAATATTCATTGATTTTTGCCATTGAAAAACATCATGTTATTCATATACCAGAAATGATTGAAGCTACTGACTGAATGAAAGGAGCTGGCATCTTACTCTCTTTGAATCTTCTTTGTCATGCTAAGAGGAGCAGGAAAAAGCAAAAAATTTCAGAATTGCACCTTGCAATGCGGAGAAATTACTGTTTGTGCATTTACAATATTCATTGATTTTTGCCATTGAAAAACGTCCAGAAATGATTGAAGCTACTGACTGAATGAAAGGAGCTGGCATCTCACTCTCTTTGAATCTTCTTTATCATGCTAAGAGGAGCAGGAAAAAGCAAAAAATTTCAGAATTGCACCTTGCAATGCGGAGAAATTACTGTTTGTGCATTTACAATATTCATTGATTTTTGCCATTGAAAAACGTCCAGAAATGATTGAAGCTACTGACTGAATGAAAGGAGCTGGCATCTCACTCTCTTTGAATCTTCTTTATCATGCTAAGAGGAGCAGGAAAAAGCAAAAATTTCAGAATTGCACCTTGCAATGCGGAGAAATTACTGTTTGTGCATTTACAATATTCATTGATTTTTGCCATTGAAAAACGTCCAGAAATGATTGAAGCTACTGACTGAATGAAAGGAGCTGGCATCTCACTCTCTTTGAATCTTCTTTATCATGCTAAGAGGAGCAGGAAAAAGCAAAAAATTTCAGAATTGCACCTTGCAATGCGGAGAAATTACTGTTTGTGCATTTACAATATTCATTGATTTTTGCCATTGAAAAACGTCCAGAAATGATTGAAGCTACTGACTGAATGAAAGGAGCTGGCATCTCACTCTCTTTGAATCTTCTTTATCATGCTAAGAGGAGCAGGAAAAAGCAAAAATTTCAGAATTGCACCTTGCAATGCGGAGAAATTACTGTTTGTGCATTTACAATATTCATTGATTTTTGCCATTGAAAAACGTCCAGAAATGATTGAAGCTACTGACTGAATGAAAGGAGCTGGCATCTCACTCTCTTTGAATCTTCTTTATCATGCTAAGAGGAGCAGGAAAAAGCAAAAAATTTCAGAATTGCACCTTGCAATGCGGAGAAATTACTCTTTGTGCATTTACAATATTCATTGATTTTTGCCATTGAAAAACATCATGTTATTCATATACCAGAAATGTTTGAAGCTACTGACTGAATGAAAGGAGCTGGCATCTCACTCTCTTTGAATCTTCTTTATCATGCTAAGAGGAGCAGGAAAAAGCAAAAAATTTCAGAATTGCACCTTGCAATGCGGAGAAATTACTGTTTGTGCATTTACAATATTCATTGATTTTTGCCATTGAAAAACATCATGTTATTCATATACCAGAAATGTTTGAAGCTACTGACTGAATGAAAGGAGCTGGCATCTCACTCTCTTTGAATCTTCTTTATCATGCTAAGAGGAGCAGGAAAAAGCAAAAAATTTCAGAATTGCACCTTGCAATGTGGAGAAATTACTGTTTGTGCATTTACAATATTCATTGATTTTTACCATTGAAAAACGTCCAGAAATGATTGAAGCTACTGACTGAATGAAAGTAGCTGGCATCTCACTCTCTTTGAATCTTCTTTATCATGCTAAGAGGAGCAGGAAAAAGCAAAAAATTTCAGACTTGCACCTTGCAATGCGGAGAAATTACTGTTTGTGCATTTACAATATTCATTGATTTTTGCCATTGAAAAACATCATGTTATTCATATACCAGAAATGTTTGAAGCTACTGACTGAATGAAAGGAGCTGGCATCTCACTCTCTTTGAATCTGCTTTATCATGCTAAGAGGAGCAGGAAAAAGCAAAAAATTTCAGAATTGCAACTTGCAATGCGGAGAAATTACTGTTTGTGCATTTACAATATTCATTGATTTTTGCCATTGAAAAACATCATGTTATTCATATACCAGAAATGATTGAAGCTACTGACTGAATGAAAGGAGCTGGCATCTCACTCTCTTTGAATCTTCTTTATCATGCTAAGAGGAGCAGGAAAAAGCAAAAAATTTCAGAATTGCACCTTGCAATGCGGAGAAATTACTGTTTGTGCATTTACAATATTCATTGATTTTTGCCATTGAAAAACGTCCAGAAATGATTGAAGCTACTGACTGAATGAAAGGAGCTGGCATCTCACTCTCTTTGAATCTTCTTTATCATGCTAAGAGGAGCAGGAAAAAGCAAAAAATTTCAGAATTGCACCTTGCAATGCGGAGAAATTACTGTTTGTGCTTTTACAATATTCATTGATTTTTGCCATTGAAAAACATCATGTTATTCATATACCAGAAATGTTTGAAGCTACTGACTGAATGAAAGGAGCTGGCATCTCACTCTCTTTGAATCTTCTTTATCATGCTAAGAGGAGCAGGAAAAAGCAAAAAATTTCAGAATTGCACCTTGCAATGCGGAGAAATTACTGTTTGTGCATTTACAATATTCATTGTTTTTTGCCATTGAAAAACGTCCAGAAATGATTGAAGCTACTGACTGAATGAAAGGAGCTGGCATCTCACTCTCTTTGAATCTTCTTTATCATGCTAAGAGGAGCAGGAAAAAGCAAAAAATTTCAGAATTGCACCTTGCAATGCGGAGAAATTACTGTTTGTGCATTTACAATATTCATTGATTTTTGCCATTGAAAAACGTCCAGAAATGATTGAAGCTACTGACTGAATGAAAGGAGCTGGCATCTCACTCTCTTTGAATCTTCTTTATCATGCTAAGAGGAGCAGGAAAAAGCAAAAAATTTCAGAATTGCACCTTGCAATGCGGAGAAATTACTGTTTGTGCATTTACAATATTCATTGATTTTTGCCATTGAAAAACATCATGTTATTCATATACCAGAAATGATTGAAGCTACTGACTGAATGAAAGGAGCTGGCATCTTACTCTCTTTGAATCTTCTTTGTCATGCTAAGAGGAGCAGGAAAAAGCAAAAAATTTCAGAATTGCACCTTGCAATGCGGAGAAATTACTGTTTGTGCATTTACAATATTCATTGATTTTTGCCATTGAAAAACGTCCAGAAATGATTGAAGCTACTGACTGAATGAAAGGAGCTGGCATCTCACTCTCTTTGAATCTTCTTTATCATGCTAAGAGGAGCAGGAAAAAGCAAAAAATTTCAGAATTGCACCTTGCAATGCGGAGAAATTACTGTTTGTGCATTTACAATATTCATTGATTTTTGCCATTGAAAAACGTCCAGAAATGATTGAAGCTACTGACTGAATGAAAGGAGCTGGAATCTCACTCTCTTTGAATCTTCTTTATCATGCTAAGAGGAGCAGGAAAAAGCAAAAAATTTCAGAATTGCACCTTGCAATGCGGAGAAATTACTGTTTGTGCATTTACAATATTCATTGATTTTTGCCATTGAAAAACATCATGTTATTCATATACCAGAAATGTTTGAAGCTACTGACTGAATGAAAGGAGCTGGCATCTCACTCTCTTTGAATCTTCTTTATCATGCTAAGAGGAGCAGGAAAAAGCAAAAAATTTCAGAATTGCACCTTGCAATGCGGAGAAATTACTGTTTGTGCATTTACAATATTCATTGATTTTTGCCATTGAAAAACGTCCAGAAATGATTGAAGCTACTGACTGAATGAAAGGAGCTGGCATCTCACTCTCTTTGAATCTTCTTTATCATGCTAAGAGGAGCAGGAAAAAGCAAAAAATTTCAGAATTGCACCTTGCAATGCGGAGAAATTACTGTTTGTGCATTTACAATATTCATTGATTTTTGCCATTGAAAAACGTCCAGAAATGATTGAAGCTACTGACTGAATGAAAGGAGCTGGCATCTCACTCTCTTTGAATCTTCTTTATCATGCTAAGAGGAGCAGGAAAAAGCAAAAAATTTCAGAATTGCACCTTGCAATGCGGAGAAATTACTCTTTGTGCATTTACAATATTCATTGATTTTTGCCATTGAAAAACATCATGTTATTCATATACCAGAAATGTTTGAAGCTACTGACTGAATGAAAGGAGCTGGCATCTCACTCTCTTTGAATCTTCTTTATCATGCTAAGAGGAGCAGGAAAAAGCAAAAAATTTCAGAATTGCACCTTGCAATGTGGAGAAATTACTGTTTGTGCATTTACAATATTCATTGATTTTTACCATTGAAAAACGTCCAGAAATGATTGAAGCTACTGACTGAATGAAAGTAGCTGGCATCTCACTCTCTTTGAATCTTCTTTATCATGCTAAGAGGAACAGGAAAAAGCAAAAAATTTCAGACTTGCACCTTGCAATGCGGAGAAATTACTGTTTGTGCATTTACAATATTCATTGATTTTTGCCATTGAAAAACATCATGTTATTCATATACCAGAAATGTTTGAAGCTACTGACTGAATGAAAGGAGCTGGCATCTCACTCTCTTTGAATCTTCTTTATCATGCTAAGAGGAGCAGGAAAAAGCAAAAAATTTCAGAATTGCACCTTGCAATGCGGAGAAATTACTGTTTGTGCATTTACAATATTCATTGATTTTTGCCATTGAAAAACGTCCAGAAATGATTGAAGCTACTGACTGAATGAAAGGAGCTGGCATCTCACTCTCTTTGAATCTTCTTTATCATGCTAAGAGGAGCAGGAAAAATCAAAAAATTTCAGAATTGCACCTTGCAATGCGGAGAAATTACTGTTTGTGCATTTACAATATTCAATGATTTTTGCCATTGAAAAACATGTTATTCATATACCAGAAATGTTTGAAGCTACTGACTGAATGAAAGGAGCTGGCACCTCACTCTCTTTGAATCTTCTTTATCATGCTAAGAGGAGCGGGAAAAAGCAAAAAATTTCAGAATTGCACCTTGCAATGCGGAGAAATTACTGTTTGTGCATTTACAATATTCATTGATTTTTGCCATTGAAAAACGTCCAGAAATGATTGAAGCTACTGACTGAATGAAAGGAGCTGGCATCTCACTCTCTTTGAATCTTCTTTATCATGCTAAGAGGAGCAGGAAAAAGCAAAAAATTTCAGAATTGCACCTTGCAATGCGGAGAAATTACTGTTTGTGCATTTACAATATTCATTGATTTTTGCCATTGAAAAACGTCCAGAAATGATTGAAGCTACTGACTGAATGAAAGGAGCTGGCATCTCACTCTCTTTGAATCTTCTTTATCATGCTAAGAGGAGCAGGAAAAAGCAAAAAATTTCAGAATTGCACCTTGCAATGCGGAGAAATTACTGTTTGTGCATTTACAATATTCATTGATTTTTGCCATTGAAAAACATCATGTTATTCATATACCAGAAATGATTGAAGCTACTGACTGAATGAAAGGAGCTGGCATCTTACTCTCTTTGAATCTTCTTTGTCATGCTAAGAGGAGCAGGAAAAAGCAAAAAATTTCAGAATTGCACCTTGCAATGCGGAGAAATTACTGTTTGTGCATTTACAATATTCATTGATTTTTGCCATTGAAAAACGTCCAGAAATGATTGAAGCTACTGACTGAATGAAAGGAGCTGGCATCTCACTCTCTTTGAATCTTCTTTATCATGCTAAGAGGAGCAGGAAAAAGCAAAAAATTTCAGAATTGCACCTTGCAATGCGGAGAAATTACTGTTTGTGCATTTACAATATTCATTGATTTTTGCCATTGAAAAACGTCCAGAAATGATTGAAGCTACTGACTGAATGAAAGGAGCTGGAATCTCACTCTCTTTGAATCTTCTTTATCATGCTAAGAGGAGCAGGAAAAAGCAAAAAATTTCAGAATTGCACCTTGCAATGCGGAGAAATTACTGTTTGTGCATTTACAATATTCATTGATTTTTGCCATTGAAAAACATCATGTTATTCATATACCAGAAATGTTTGAAGCTACTGACTGAATGAAAGGAGCTGGCATCTCACTCTCTTTGAATCTTCTTTATCATGCTAAGAGGAGCAGGAAAAAGCAAAAAATTTCAGAATTGCACCTTGCAATGCGGAGAAATTACTGTTTGTGCATTTACAATATTCATTGATTTTTGCCATTGAAAAACGTCCAGAAATGATTGAAGCTACTGACTGAATGAAAGGAGCTGGCATCTCACTCTCTTTGAATCTTCTTTATCATGCTAAGAGGAGCAGGAAAAAGAAAAAAATTTCAGAATTGCACCTTGCAATGCGGAGAAATTACTGTTTGTGCATTTACAATATTCATTGATTTTTGCCATTGAAAAACGTCCAGAAATGATTGAAGCTACTGACTGAATGAAAGGAGCTGGCATCTCACTCTCTTTGAATCTTCTTTATCATGCTAAGAGGAGCAGGAAAAAGCAAAAAATTTCAGAATTGCACCTTGCAATGTGGAGAAATTACTCTTTGTGCATTTACAATATTCATTGATTTTTGCCATTGAAAAACATCATGTTATTCATATACCAGAAATGTTTGAAGCTACTGACTGAATGAAAGGAGCTGGCATCTCACTCTCTTTGAATCTTCTTTATCATGCTAAGAGGAGCAGGAAAAAGCAAAAAATTTCAGAATTGCACCTTGCAATGCGGAGAAATTACTGTTTGTGCATTTACAATATTCATTGATTTTTGCCATTGAAAAACATCATGTTATTCATATACCAGAAATGTTTGAAGCTACTGACTGAATGAAAGGAGCTGGCATCTCACTCTCTTTGAATCTTCTTTATCATGCTAAGAGGAGCAGGAAAAAGCAAAAAATTTCAGAATTGCACCTTGCAATGTGGAGAAATTACTGTTTGTGCATTTACAATATTCATTGATTTTTACCATTGAAAAACGTCCAGAAATGATTGAAGCTACTGACTGAATGAAAGTAGCTGGCATCTCACTCTCTTTGAATCTTCTTTATCATGCTAAGAGGAACAGGAAAAAGCAAAAAATTTCAGACTTGCACCTTGCAATGCGGAGAAATTACTGTTTGTGCATTTACAATATTCATTGATTTTTGCCATTGAAAAACATCATGTTATTCATATACCAGAAATGTTTGAAGCTACTGACTGAATGAAAGGAGCTGGCATCTCACTCTCTTTGAATCTTCTTTATCATGCTAAGAGGAGCAGGAAAAAGCAAAAAATTTCAGAATTGCACCTTGCAATGCGGAGAAATTACTGTTTGTGCATTTACAATATTCATTGATTTTTGCCATTGAAAAACGTCCAGAAATGATTGAAGCTACTGACTGAATGAAAGGAGCTGGCATCTCACTCTCTTTGAATCTTCTTTATCATGCTAAGAGGAGCAGGAAAAATCAAAAAATTTCAGAATTGCACCTTGCAATGCGGAGAAATTACTGTTTGTGCATTTACAATATTCAATGATTTTTGCCATTGAAAAACATGTTATTCATATACCAGAAATGTTTGAAGCTACTGACTGAATGAAAGGAGCTGGCACCTCACTCTCTTTGAATCTTCTTTATCATGCTAAGAGGAGCGGGAAAAAGCAAAAAATTTCAGAATTGCACCTTGCAATGCGGAGAAATTACTGTTTGTGCATTTACAATATTCATTGATTTTTGCCATTGAAAAACATTCAGAAATGATTGAAGGTACTGACTGAATGAAAGGAGCTGGCATCTCACTCTCTTTGAATCTTCTTTATCATGCTAAGAGGAGCAGGAAAAAGCAAAAAATTTCAGAATTGCACCTTGCAATGCGGAGAAATTACTGTTTGTGCATTTACAATATTCATTGATTTTTGCCATTGAAAAACGTCCAGAAATGATTGAAGCTACTGACTGAATGAAAGGAGCTGGCATCTCACTCTCTTTGAATCTTCTTTATCATGCTAAGAGGAGCAGGAAAAAGCAAAAAATTTCAGAATTGCACCTTGCAATGCGGAGAAATTACAGTTTGTGCATTTACAATATTCATTGATTTTTGCCATTGAAAAACATCCAGAAATGATTGAAGCTACTGACTGAATGAAAGGAGCTGGCATCTCACTCTCTTTGAATCTTCTTTATCATGCTAAGAGGAGCAGGAAAAAGCAAAAAATTTCAGAATTGCACCTTGCAATGCGGAGAAATTACTGTTTGTGCATTTACAATATTCATTGATTTTTGCCCTTGAAAAACGTCCAGAAATGATTGAAGCTACTGACTGAATGAAAGGAGCTGGCATCTCACTCTCTTTGAATCTTCTTTATCATGCTAAGAGGAGCAGGAAAAAGCAAAAAATTTCAGAATTGCACCTTGCAATGCGGAGAAATTACTGTTTGTGCATTTACAATATTCATTGATTTTTGCCATTGAAAAACATCATGTTATTCATATACCAGAAATGATAGAAGCTACTGACTGAATGAAAGGAGCTGGCATCTTACTCTCTTTGAATCTTCTTTGTCATGCTAAGAGGAGCAGGAAAAAGCAAAAAATTTCAGAATTGCACCTTGCAATGCGGAGAAATTACTGTTTGTGCATTTACAATATTCATTGATTTTTGCCATTGAAAAACGTCCAGAAATGATTGAAGCTACTGACTGAATGAAAGGAGCTGGCATCTCACTCTCTTTGAATCTTCTTTATCATGCTAAGTGGAGCAGGAAAAAGCAAAAAATTTCAGAATTGCACCTTGCAATGCGGAGAAATTACTGTTTGTGCATTTACAATATTCATTGATTTTTGCCATTGAAAAACATCATGTTATTCATATACCAGAAATGTTTGAAGCTACTGACTGAATGAAAGGAGCTGGCATCTCACTCTCTTTGAATCTTCTTTATCATGCTAAGAGGAGCAGGAAAAAGCAAAAAATTTCAGAATTGCACCTTGCAATGTGGAGAAATTACTGTTTGTGCATTTACAATATTCATTGATTTTTACCATTGAAAAACGTCCAGAAATGATTGAAGCTACTGACTGAATGAAAGTAGCTGGCATCTCACTCTCTTTGAATCTTCTTTATCATGCTAAGAGGAGCAGGAAAAAGCAAAAAATTTCAGAATTGCACCTTGCAATCCAGAGAAATTACTGTTTGTGCATTTACAATATTCATTGATTTTTGCCATTGAAAAACATCATGTTATTCATATACCAGAAATGTTTGAAGCTACTGACTGAATGAAAGGAGCTGGCATCTCACTCTCTTTGAATCTTCTTTATCATGCTAAGAGGAGCAGGAAAAAGCAAAAAATTTCAGAATTGCACCTTGCAATGTGGAGAAATTACTGTTTGTGCATTTACAATATTCATTGATTTTTACCATTGAAAAACGTCCAGAAATGATTGAAGCTACTGACTGAATGAAAGTAGCTGGCATCTCACTCTCTTTGAATCTTCTTTATCATGCTAAGAGGAGCAGGAAAAAGCAAAAAATTTCAGACTTGCACCTTGCAATGCGGAGAAATTACTGTTTGTGCATTTACAATATTCATTGATTTTTGCCATTGAAAAACATCATGTTATTCATATACCAGAAATGTTTGAAGCTACTGACTGAATGAAAGGAGCTGGCATCTCACTCTCTTTGAATCTTCTTTATCATGCTAAGAGGAGCAGGAAAAAGCAAAAAATTTCAGAATTGCACCTTGCAATGCGGAGAAATTACTGTTTGTGCATTTACAATATTCATTGATTTTTGCCATTGAAAAACGTCCAGTAATGATTGAAGCTACTGACTGAATGAAAGGAGCTGGCATCTCACTCTCTTTGAATCTTCTTTATCATGCTAAGAGGAGCAGGAAAAATCAAAAAATTTCAGAATTGCACCTTGCAATGCGGAGAAATTACTGTTTGTGCATTTACAATATTCAATGATTTTTGCCATTGAAAAACATGTTATTCATATACCAGAAATGTTTGAAGCTACTGACTGAATGAAAGGAGCTGGCACCTCACTCTCTTTGAATCTTCTTTATCATGCTAAGAGGAGCGGGAAAAAGCAAAAAATTTCAGAATTGCACCTTGCAATGCGGAGAAATTACTGTTTGTGCATTTACAATATTCATTGATTTTTGCCATTGAAAAACATCCAGAAATGATTGAAGGTACTGACTGAATGAAAGGAGCTGGCATCTCACTCTCTTTGAATCTTCTTTATCATGCTAAGAGGAGCAGGAAAAAGCAAAAAATTTCAGAATTGCACCTTGCAATGCGGAGAAATTACTGTTTGTGCATTTACAATATTCATTGATTTTTGCCATTGAAAAACGTCCAGAAATGATTGAAGCTACTGACTGAATGAAAGGAGCTGGCATCTCACTCTCTTTGAATCTTCTTTATCATGCTAAGAGGAGCAGGAAAAAGCAAAAAATTTCAGAATTGCACCTTGCAATGCGGAGAAATTACAGTTTGTGCATTTACAATATTCATTGATTTTTGCCATTGAAAAACATCCAGAAATGATTGAAGCTACTGACTGAATGAAAGGAGCTGGCATCTCACTCTCTTTGAATCTTCTTTATCATGCTAAGAGGAGCAGGAAAAAGCAAAAAATTTCAGAATTGCACCTTGCAATGCGGAGAAATTACTGTTTGTGCATTTACAATATTCATTGATTTTTGCCATTGAAAAACGTCCAGAAATGATTGAAGCTACTGACTGAATGAAAGGAGCTGGCATCTCACTCTCTTTGAATCTTCTTTATCATGCTAAGAGGAGCAGGAAAAAGCAAAAAATTTCAGAATTGCACCTTGCAATGCGGAGAAATTACTGTTTGTGCATTTACAATATTCATTGATTTTTGCCATTGAAAAACATCATGTTATTCATATACCAGAAATGATAGAAGCTACTGACTGAATGAAAGGAGCTGGCATCTTACTCTCTTTGTTTTACCATATTTTTTTATTTTTTAATAAACAGTTTAACAGGGGAATAACAATCGTAGCATAAAGTAGTGAAATAAGAATATTCGTGGGAAGGGGTAATTCCGAGGAAGGGGAAGGGCAAGGGTACAAACGGGAATGGAATAATCAGGGAAGGTGGGAGAAATTTGTTCGTCAAATAATATACACGATAATAGATAACTTGAACAATTAAACACACACTACTATCATATTAGCAAAATTAAACATATTAATAAGCTAAACATGTAACACCTATTAAGATATTCCAGCATTATGAGATGGTTGAGGGAACTTAATGGACCAAATATCCCACTTCTTAGAAAATTTAAGTAAATTATTGTTAATAAGGGCAAATCTGAGTTCAAATATTCTATGGAGATTCATCTTATCAACTAAGTCCTCCAAAGTGGGGACATGTGACTTTCTCCAATAAAAAGCCAATGTATTCTTACAAACTGAGAATAAATGAATCACCAAAGATCTTTCAAACGACTTGTATGATTCAAGATCCAAGGATAGTAAAGCCCTTTGAGGGGTCAATATTAGTGGTCTGCCCAAGAGATCATCTACCAAAGAAGAGATCTGAGCCCATAGATTGCGGATTTTAGGGCAGCTCCAAAAGAGATGTAACAGATCTCCCCTAAGGCCGCACTCCCTCCAACAGAGGGGAGAGTTGCTGGGCTTTATATAGTGGAGCCTGATTGGAGTGTAGTACCATCTGGTTAAAATTTTGAAGTAGGCCTCTTGTAAGGGCATAGATATATTAGAGGCTTGTGAGAAAAGAAGAGCATTCTCCCATTGGTCGGATTGGAAATTGAGTTTTAGGTCCTTTTCCCATCGAATCATGTAAAGATGTTTTTGGAAAGAGAGGTCATTATTGAAGCTGTTATATAGGTGTCTCAGGCTCCAAAAAATCTTATGGGATGGGTTACTTAACAGGTTCACCGAGATTTCGGAAACGATAAATTTGCTAGAAATGAATTCCAGAATAATGCTCTTTAAATGAGAGTATAAAAAGAAATCAGAAAAAGGCAAATTGAATCTTATCTTAAGAATTTGGAAAGGGATAAAGACAGAAGCTTCATACAAGTCTCCAATTTTCCTTAACCCTTTAATGTCCCATTGATCTGGAATGGAAGAGTTATACAGATCAGCAACAAAACCAATTGGAAATTTTTTGACAAGGGAAAGCTTATCCATATCAGAATCTCTTAAAGGATTCTTTTTCTTTTTTTTGGTGATTTTTTTCCAGGCGTCAATAATCGCCTGGAAAATAGGGTGGGAAGAATCATGAGTACACTGTCTAAACAGATGCCTGAGTAACAATTCACGAGGAGAAGAACCGTTATTTAAGAAGGTCTCCAGAATCATCCAAGCTGGGGGGCTGTCAGAATTAAACCAGTAACTGCTCTGTTTGATAAGGTTTGCCAGATAGTAAGCGGAAATATTAGGATGGCTCAGACCTCCGTTACTTTTATTCTTGTACAATATATCAGCAGATATCCTCGCACGTTTATTATCCCAGACATAAGAATTAATCTGATTTTGAATTTTTTGAACAAAGATGTGGGAAATAGATAAAGGTAGGTTGCGGAAAAAATACAAAATTTTGGGAAGAACAAACATCTTGATAGAGAGGACTCTACCCCACCACGACAAATCTCTTTTCATAAAATCCATCAAATCTCCGCGGACGATGTCATCAATCAGAACCAGATTGTCAGAGATTGTTGAATTAATAGATTTACCAATACTGATCCCCAAATAAGTCAGATTGCGTTTAGCCAGACCAAAGGAAAATCTTGAGTGTAAAACCTCTCTCGTCTGGCGGTCCAGATTAATATTCAAAAGTTTAGACTTCTCATTGTTAATTTTAAAATAAGAAATCTGAGAGAATAGTTCTAGAACCTTTGAAACCTCCGCAACCGAATTTACTGGGTCCAGCAAGGAAAGCATAACATCATCCGCAAAGAGGCCAATTTTAAATTCTCGAGATGGGGTAGATATCCCCCTAATGTCAGTATTTTCTCTAATCCTCTGAGCAAGGGGCTCCATAGCCAAGACAAAAAGAAGGGGGGAAAGCGGGCAACCCTGTCTAGTACCGTTTGTAATAGGAATTGGATTTGAGAGATAGTTATTAACATAGATTTTAGCTTGGGGGTTGGAATATAGGGCCATAATTGAAGAGAGAAAATTGTTATTAAAGCCAAATTTAATAAGGGTGAGTTTAAGGTATAGCCAATTTAACCTGTCGAAAGCTTTTTCAGCATCTAAAGCAAGCAACGAGGCTGGGAGTTTCGCCGTATTTATCACCTTAATAATATTCAGGAGTCTTCTAGAGCCATCAGTAGCTTGTCTCCCACCAACGAAGCCAATTTGGTCGTCATTGATGAGAGATGGGAGAATAGTCGATAAACGATTGGCCAGAATTTTCGAGTATATCTTGATGTCAGTGTTAATTAGCGAAATGGGCCTATAATTTTTAACATTATCTCTCTCTTCCTTAGACTTGGGTATTAGGGTAATGGTAGCTTCCAGCATTTCTGAGGGGAAGGAGCTTATTGAGGAAGCATGATTGAAAATTTTCGTGAGGGGGAGAGAAAGTAGGTCACAAAAGGTTTTATAATATTCGTTAATGAACCCATCTGGACCCGGGGCCTTGAAAGCTTTAAGTTGCTTTATTGTGTTAATAATTTCAAGGTTAGAGAAAGGCTTGTTCAATGACTCGTGGTCCAGAGGGTTCAATTTTGGTAGGTTAATGGAGGCTAAAAATTTGTTGATTGCGTCTGGATGAGGATGAGGAATTAGAGGGTCAGTTTTAATGTTGTAGAGTTTTTTGTAAAAGTCTGCAAACTGGTTCACTATATCTTTAGGGTGACAAAACGTTATTCCACTATTATTTTTTATTTTATCTATTCTATTAATTGCTCTTTTACATTTAACTAAGCGAGCCATAAAGCGGGTCGGTTTATTTAGAGCCGCATAGTAATTAAATTTTGATTTTCGAATAATCGCATCATAAGAGGAAGAAATTTCTGATTTTAGCTCTATCCTTAAATTTGACAGCTCTTTTTGAATTATTGGGGAAGGGGAAGGAAGATTAATTTGCTCAAGTTCTTTTTCCCTAATCAGTTTTTGAAGAGAATTAATTTTTGATCTTTTTTCTTTTTTTTCAGAAGAGGATATCTGCATTAGCACTCCACGAATGACTGCTTTGTGAGCACACCAGCTGGAAAAGGGATTGGTCAAATCTGGGGTATCGTTTTCCCTAAAATAGTCGGAAATAGCTTTTTCAATAATTTTTTTGTTTTTGGGGTTATGAATAAGTGAAGACCTACATTTCCAAAGAAATCCATTTTTAATAAGAGGACCAATATGAATTTCACATGACGTAGGGGCATGATCTGATAGAGATCTGAGGCCTATAGATACGTTAGAAAATTTGGGTAAAGAAAAGACATCAGTAACTATTAAGTCAATTCTAGAGGCCGTTTGGTGCGCATCCGAAAAATGGGAGAACTCTTTGGAGGTAGTTTGCAGACATCTAAATGTATCAAATAGTTCATTTTTATAAAGCCAATTATTTAGCGTCGGGTATAGGTGGCGGCTGGGGGAGGAGGAGTCCATATGCCCGTCCGGGACCATGTTGAAGTCTCCTAAAAAAATCAACTCTCCTCTCCTAACCTCTTCAACCTTCCTAAAAACCTTGTTCAAAAAGGGTATTTGCTTTTTATTTGGGGCGTATACGTTAATAACAGTGCACTCATGATTATTCAGTTTACAGAGCAATATATGAAACCTTCCATTGACATCCTTATGTTGATCTAAAAACTCAAATGGGACAGAATCCTTGATCACTGTAGCTACACCGGCTTTTTTCCGGTCGCTAGTTGATTCAAATATATGAGGGTAGCGCTTGTGGGTGAAGGTAGGGTGTTTCCCCTCGGCAAACCTTGTCTCCTGAAGACACGCAACATCAGCACCAAGATAACCCAATTCCTTCCAAAGGGAGAATCTCTTATTAGGACTGTTTAGGCCTCTTACATTATAGGTGATGATCTTGATAGGCATAGGTAAATTTGTAATCAGAATAGGCCAAAAAGAGAGGGGTCAGTTGGTCCAACAAATTCCCAAAAAATAAAATCAACCGACAATCAAAGCTGGAATACAATATCTCCAATACTAATACAAAGATAGTAATAACAATAACCAAATATTCAAAGAGAAAAGAAAAAAAACGAATCCAAAAATCTCCTGAGGGAACCTTTACCGTAAAGGTTCTCCCTCAGATTGGGGGGGAAAAATAATGTGGACAACTACGAAGGCTAAATGTGAAGAAGAATAATAAATCTAGTATAACATGTTAAGTGAGGTAGAAGGATGAGTTTATTTTTGAAGAGGGCTCCCGAGGGAGTAGTATTTCTCATTTCAGCGGTGGGGTGCCTTTGTAACCTTGTAAGGAATGTCCCTTATAAAATCAAAAAATTTGGGGCCTTCATCAGGATCTGTAAGAGTGAATGTTTTCCGGTTAAAGAAAATCAGCAACTTTACTGGAAAGCCCCACCTATATGGGATATTCATATCCCTCAGTCTATCTGTGATCAATTTGTATGACCTTCTTGCATCCATGGTTTCTTTGGAAAAATCGGAGAAGATTTTTAGGTGCGAGAAAGGCTCTGGAAAAGTCCTATTTTCCCTGATATAATTCAAGATTCTCTCTTTGGTCGAGAAGAAATGCAACCTAGCTATTACATCCCTAGGAAGATCCGAGGAAATGGAGGTCGGACGAAATAAGCGATGGGCCCTATCAATGATAAGATCCTGCTCAGAGAGGGATGGGATTGTCTTGTGAAATAAGTCTTTGACAAAAGCCAAGACATCTGAGGGAGAAACATCCTCAGATATGCCTCTAATTTTCAAATTATTTCTCCTACTCCTATCCTCCAAATCCGCAACTTTTAATCTGAGTCTTTTAAGTTCTGATTTAATTTCTAGATTATCAGAAGAGACAGATTCTATCTTACTCTCCACCGTTTCAAGTCTTTTAGTGTTTTGCTCTAATTTAACTCCAAAAGCTTCCAAAGTAGATTTCATGGTGTCTACCTGTTTCTCGAAGCCCAGTTTCATATTTCTGTCAATCGTCTTTAAAAGATTGTCCAGATATAAACCAAGGTCGGTATTTCCCAAATCTTGAGAAATGGTCATTTTGACCGGGACACTAGGAGTAGGATCTGAGGACGAAGGGGAAAAGTCCCTTTTAGCACGTCTCTTATCTGGACTGGGATTGGGAGATGTGTCCGAGGATTCTTCATCCGAGCTCGAGGCCAGTGAAGAATATTTGTTGCTCCATTCTCCTGGGTCCCTTCTCTTTGATGAGATGGAAATATCCATCTCTTCCACTTTTTTTTCCTTAACTACGGTAGAAGGGGCAGGTTTAGCATCAGGAATTCTCTGTGGTTTTGGAGATAATATAGTTTTAGAAGATTCCTTGGTGGGAGAGCTTACTTTAGAACTCTGTCTGTCTTCCAGATTTCTATGAGGAGATCTGGACTTAAGAGGACTAATAGTATTGACAGCATCTTCTGATGGGTTTGAAAATGAAAAGCGTTTAGAGGACTTCGCTTTTACCGCACTAGATTTAAGGGGAGCTTCCAATGACTTTTGGGTATTTTTTTTATTAGCCGCCATTATAAAATATCAGACCTATAAGTATATATATATAGAAAAATATTAAAATGGCACTAGAAATAATTGACCTGAAGAGTGGACAAAAGACTTTAGAGTTGCAAAATAACTAGGAACAATGACTAGAAGAAATTTGCATAAACAAATATTATTCCGACAAGAGGCAAACAATACTCTTAAAAACTGCGGAGCTATGTACCCCCTAGAATGCAATCCTTTAAATGCAAATCACAGTCAAAAGCATCAAAAGAAATAATGAAAATTGACCTGAGGGATAAAAATAAAGGCACATATAGTTGTCAACAGAAAACTAATTATTATAGAGATCAGCAGTTCTGTAGAATTCCATGAGCACCAACTGGTATATATATATCCGGTAGCGTAGATACAGTATGTATATATACAGGCAAAAACAGATCCTCCTATCCCCCCCCTCCCCTCAGGATCAAGTCTCACAGTCAAGATGATAATACACCGTTTGGTGTTTAAAAGACCTCTGTATCAGTACTGATATAAAATCAGCACCATGGACAGCAGTGCTGATCGAGGCTGTAGCAGAAGGCAGGAGATTTGACTAATACAAGATCAGCACCTTGGACAGCAGTGTAGAGCGACGCTGCAGCAGGGGACAGGAGAATCTGATTAATATAGAATCAGCACCATGGACAGCAGTGCAGAGCCAGAGCCACGCTGCAGCAGGGGGCGGGAGAATTTAAAACTGATCAGCTGATTCTGGATGCCGGGACACTGAAGGACAGCGGTGCTGCTGCAGTGCAGGACCAGGGGCAGACCAGAGCGCGGCGGCGCTACCACAATAGGGGGAGGCAGTCACAGGGGTCTGCAGGGTCCGGAGACCAGAGGGACACAGTCAGCAGAGCGGCACAGCGGGGGTAAATGGAACGGAGGGGGAGGACCAGTGGCACCTGTCAGTTAAAGGCAGGGAGGAGCAAAACGGCCCCCCCAGCAGCAGGAGGGAGATATCCCCGCCAATAAATCAGCCCCAGGTGCTGCGGGGTGAGAGCCCTATATACCGGAGGTGCCGGTCTGTGAAGAGGCAGGAGCAGAGCGGCTCCGGAGTAGAGGAGGGGGCACCACCACCACCGGAACAGCCTCTGAACCCAGGGAACAGCCGCACAGAGGAGCAGGGAGCCCGGTCGCAGACACAGGAAGTGCCTGTCAGCAGAAGGGAGAGAGGGACAGAACTGCTCCGCAATGGAAGAGGGGACACCGCTGCCACCAGGTCTCAATTAACAACCCCACGGAGTCACAGTAAGAGCCCTCAGGGCTTATCTGACCTTGTTAGATGCTGTATGCTGCTCAGCACCAGTCGGGACCTCTTAATAGCCGCCACAGCTGTAAGCAGAGCCAGTTCCTCGGGCTGCCGCCGGCGTCTTGATGCAGGAAGGGTCCTGTAGCTTAGAAGCCGAGGGTAAATCCTCCGGGAGCGGGGGTCTTGCCAGTCATCTCAGGGGTCCGGTCTCACGGTCTTGTTACTTGACTGCAGATCCGGAGAGTTCCTGGGGTCCGCGATCCTCCACAGACTGCACCGGCCGGTGTTTTCACTTCCGGAGTCCTGTCACCGGTCGCAGCTGATAGCGGGGTAACCTGCAGGCAGGAGCAATTTATAAGCTGGCAACCCGGTGCAGAAGTGTATCCTTTAGGGGTATAGGGTCCCGGGGGTCCTGTCAAATCCTCTTTGGGGGTCTCCTCACTTAAAGTCCTCGGGGTCCACAATCTTCTATACACAGCGCTGAGCGGTGGAATCGCTGCAGGAGTCCTGTCACCGGTCGCAGTTGTCAGCTGGGTGACTTGTAAGCAGGGACAATTTGCAGGGTGGTAGTCCGATGCAGCAATGTAGCTTTTCGAGGTGCTGGGTCCCGTGGGTCCGTCAGATCTCAGTCCTTGTTACTTTTAAACACAGACTGCATAAGGTGAATGACTGATTTTCCCCAGTGGGGCTATTCTGGGTGCCGGGTCAGTATAGGTTATCCCTGCATACGGCAATCAGCCGAATCACGGGGCTCTGGTGCCACCGGCTTCAAGATATAAATTCTACACAGTCTGCTCAGTAACACCCGGAAAGCTGTGCACTAAAGTCCGGAGGTAGGGAGAGGAGGGGTCCCTTTGCAGAGACACACAGACCTGCAAGCCTGCAGGACTATGTCACAATAGCCACGACTGGAATGAAATCAAGGACGCACCTCACTGCTTCCAAATGAAATATCTCCTGGAATAACGGGTCAGGGAGAGTCTTTTTAGGATCCAGATGATCCTTAGGCTTTAAGAAGTTTGTCCATGCCAAAATTGAGTGAATAAATCCTCTTAAGTTGCTTTTATCGTCGCTTTGTAGTTTTAGCCCTCATGGAGCTCAGACCTATGCTGCCATCCTGGTCTGTGCCTAAGCCACGCCCCCCCATCTTACTCTCTTTGAATCTTCTTTGTCATGCTAAGAGGAGCAGGAAAAAGCAAAAAATTTCAGAATTGCACCTTGCAATGCGGAGAAATTACTGTTTGTGCATTTACAATATTCATTGATTTTTGCCATTGAAAAACGTCCAGAAATGATTGAAGCTACTGACTGAATGAAAGGAGCTGGCATCTCACTCTCTTTGAATCTTCTTTATCATGCTAAGTGGAGCAGGAAAAAGCAAAAAATTTCAGAATTGCACCTTGCAATGCGGAGAAATTACTGTTTGTGCATTTACAATATTCATTGATTTTTGCCATTGAAAAACATCATGTTATACATATACCAGAAATGTTTGAAGCTACTGACTGAATGAAAGGAGCTGGCATCTCACTCTCTTTGAATCTTCTTTATCATGCTAAGAGGAGCAGGAAAAAGCAAAAAAAATTTCAGAATTGCACCTTGCAATGTGGAGAAATTACTGTTTGTGCATTTACAATATTCATTGATTTTTACCATTGAAAAACGTCCAGAAATGATTGAAGCTACTGACTGAATGAAAGTAGCTGGCATCTCACTCTCTTTGAATCTTCTTTATCATGCTAAGAGGAGCAGGAAAAAGCAAAAAATTTCAGAATTGCACCTTGCAATCCAGAGAAATTACTGTTTGTGCATTTACAATATTCATTGATTTTTGCCATTGAAAAACATCATGTTATTCATATACCAGAAATGTTTGAAGCTACTGACTGAATGAAAGGAGCTGGCATCTCACTCTCTTTGAATCTTCTTTATCATGCTAAGAGGAGCAGGAAAAAGCAAAAAATTTCAGAATTGCACCTTGCAATGTGGAGAAATTACTGTTTGTGCATTTACAATATTCATTGATTTTTACCATTGAAAAACGTCCAGAAATGATTGAAGCTACTGACTGAATGAAAGTAGCTGGCATCTCACTCTCTTTGAATCTTCTTTATCATGCTAAGAGGATCAGGAAAAAGCAAAAAATTTCAGACTTGCACCTTGCAATGCGGAGAAATTACTGTTTGTGCATTTACAATATTCATTGATTTTTACCATTGAAAAACATCATGTTATTCATATACCAGAAATGTTTGAAGCTACTGACTGAATGAAAGGAGCTGGCATCTCACTCTCTTTGAATCTTCTTTATCATGCTAAGAGGAGCAGGAAAAAGCAAAAAATTTCAGAATTGCACCTTGCAATGCGGAGAAATTACTGTTTGTGCATTTACAATATTCATTGATTTTTGCCATTGAAAAACGTCCAGAAATGATTGAAGCTACTGACTGAATGAAAGGAGCTGGCATCTCACTCTCTTTGAATCTTGTTTATCATGCTAAGAGGAGCAGGAAAAAGCAAAAAATTTCAGAATTGCACCTTGCAATGCGGAGAAATTACTGTTTGTGCATTTACAATATTCATTGATTTTTGCCATTGAAAAACGTCCAGAAATGATTGAAGCTACTGACTGAATGAAAGGAGCTGGCATCTCACTCTCTTTGAATCTTCTTTATCATGCTAAGAGGAGCAGGAAAAAGCAAAAAATTTCAGAATTGCACCTTGCAATGCGGAGAAATTACTGTTTGTGCATTTACAATATTCATTGATTTTTGCCATTGAAAAACATCATGTTATTCATATACCAGAAATGATTGAAGCTACTGACTGAATGAAAGGAGCTGGCATCTCACTCTCTTTGAATCTTCTTTATCATGCTAAGAGGAGCAGGAAAAAGCAAAAAATTTCAGAATTGCACCTTGCAATGCGGAGATATTACTGTTTGTGCATTTACAATATTCATTGATTTTTGCCATTGAAAAACGTCCAGAAATGTTTGAAGCTACTGACTGAATGAAAGGAGCTGGCATCTCACTCTCTTTGAATCTTCTTTATCATGCTAGGATTAGCAGGAAAAAGCAAAAAATTTCAGAATTGCACCTTGCAATGTGGAGATATTACTGTTTGTGCATTTACAATATTCATTGATTTTTGCCATTGAAAAACGTCCAGAAATGTTTGAAGCTACTGACTGAATGAAAGGAGCTGGCATCTCACTCTCTTTGAATCTTCTTTATCATGCTAGGAGTAGCAGGAAAAAGCAAAAAATTTCAGAATTGCACCTTGCAATGTGGAGATATTACTGTTTGTGCATTTACAATATTCATTGATTTTTGCCATTGAAAAACGTCCAGAAATGTTTGAAGCTACTGACTGAATGAAAGGAGCTGGCATCTCACTCTCTTTGAATCTTCTTTATCATGCTAGGATTAGCAGGAAAAAGCAAAAAATTTCAGAATTGCACCTTGCAATGTGGAGATATTACTGTTTGTGCATTTACAATATTCATTGATTTTTGCCATTGAAAAACATCATGTTATTCATATACCAGAAATGTTTGAAGCTACTGACTGAATGAAAGGAGCTGACATCTCACTCTCTTTGAATCTTCTTTATCATGCTAGGATTAGCAGGAAAAAGCAAAAAATTTCAGAATTGCACCTTGCAATGTGGAGATATTACTGTTTGTGCATTTACAATATTCATTGATTTTTGCCATTGAAAAACGTCCAGAAATGTTTGAAGCTACTGACTGAATGAAAGGAGCTGGCATCTCACTCTATTTGAATCTTCTTTATCATCCTAGGATTAGCAGGAAAAAGCAAAAAATTTCAGCATTGCACCTTGCAATGTGGAGATATTACTGTTTGTGCATTTACAATATTCATTGATTTTTGCCATTGAAAAACATCCAGAAATGTTTATACCAGAAATGTTTGAAGCTACTGACTGAATGAAAGGAGCTGGCATCTCACTCTCTTTGAATCTTCTTTATCATGCTAAGAGGAGCAGGAAAAAGCAAAAAATTTCAGAATTGCACTTTGCAATGCGGAGAAATTACTGTTTGTGCATTTACAATATTCATTGATTTTTGCCATTGAAAAACGTCCAGAAATGACTGAAGCTACTGACTGAATGAAAGGAGCTGGCATCTCACTCTCTTTGAATCTTCTTTATCATGCTAAGAGGAGCAGGAAAAAGCAAAAAATTTCAGAATTGCATCTTGCAATGCGGAGAAATTACTGTTTGTGCATTTACAATATTCATTGATTTTTGCCATTGAAAAACGTCCAGAAATGATTGAAGCTACTGACTGAATGAAAGGAGCTGGCATCTCACTCTCTTTGAATCTTCTTTATCATGCTAAGAGGAGCAGGAAAAAGCAAAAAATTTCAGAATTGCACCTTGCAATGCGGAGAAATTACTGTTTGTGCATTTACAATATTCATTGATTTTTGCCATTGAAAAACGTCCAGAAATGATTGAAGCTACTGACTGAATGAAAGGAGCTGGCATCTCACTCTCTTTGAATCTTCTTTATCATGCTAGGATTAGCAGGAAAAAGCAAAAAATTTCAGAATTGCACCTTGCAATGTGGAGATATTACTGTTTGTGCATTTACAATATTCATTGAATTTTGCCATTGAAAAACGTCCAGAAATGTTTGAAGCTACTGACTGAATGAAAGGAGCTGGCATCTCACTCTATTTGAATCTTCTTTATCATGCTAGGATTAGCAGGAAAAAGCAAAAAATTTCAGAATTGCACCTTGCAATGTGGAGATATTACTGTTTGTGCATTTACAATATTCATTGATTTTTGCCATTGAAAAACGTCCAGAAATGTTTATACCAGAAATGTTTGAAGCTACTGACTGAATGAAAGGAGCTGGCATCTCACTCTCTTTGAATCTTCTTTATCATGCTAAGAGGAGCAGGAAAAAGCAAAAAATTTCAGAATTGCACCTTGCAATGCGGAGAAATTACTTTTTGTGCATTTACAATATTCATTGATTTTTGCCATTGAAAAACGTCCAGAAATGACTGAAGCTACTGACTGAATGAAAGGAGCTGGCATCTCACTCTCTTTGAATCTTCTTTACCATGCTAAGAGGAGCAGGAAAAAGCAAAAAAATTCAGAATTGCACCTTGCAATGCGGAGAAATTACTGTTTGTGCATTTACAATATTCATTGATTTTTGCCATTGAAAAACGTCCAGAAATGATTGAAGCTACTGACTGAATGAAAGGAGCTGGCATCTCACTCTCTTTGAATCTTCTTTATCATGCTAGGAGTAGCAGGAAAAAGCAAAAAATTTCAGAATTGCACCTTGCAATGTGGAGATATTACTGTTTGTGCATTTACAATATTCATTGATTTTTGCCATTGAAAAACGTCCAGAAATGTTTGAAGCTACTGACTGAATGAAAGGAGCTGGCATCTCACTCTCTTTGAATCTTCTTTATCATGCTAGGATTAGCAGGAAAAAGCAAAAAATTTCAGAATTGCACCTTGCAATGTGGAGATATTACTGTTTGTGCATTTACAATATTCATTGATTTTTGCCATTGAAAAACATCATGTTATTCATATACCAGAAATGTTTGAAGCTACTGACTGAATGAAAGGAGCTGACATCTCACTCTCTTTGAATCTTCTTTATCATGCTAGGATTAGCAGGAAAAAGCAAAAAATTTCAGAATTGCACCTTGCAATGTGGAGATATTACTGTTTGTGCATTTACAATATTCATTGATTTTTGCCAATGAAAAACGTCCAGAAATGTTTGAAGCTACTGACTGAATGAAAGGAGCTGGCATCTCACTCTATTTGAATCTTCTTTATCATGCTAGGATTAGCAGGAAAAAGCAAAAAATTTCAGCATTGCACCTTGCAATGTGGAGATATTACTGTTTGTGCATTTACAATATTCATTGATTTTTGCCATTGAAAAACGTCCAGAAATGTTTATACCAGAAATGTTTGAAGCTACTGACTGAAAGAAAGGAGCTGGCATCTCACTCTCTTTGAATCTTCTTTATCATGCTAAGAGGAGCAGGAAAAAGCAAAAAATTTCAGAATTGCACCTTGCAATGCGGAGAAATTACTGTTTGTGCATTTACAATATTCATTGATTTTTGCCATTGAAAAACGTCCAGAAATGATTGAAGCTACTGACTGAATGAAAGGAGCTGGCATCTCACTCTCTTTGAATCTTCTTTATCATGCTAAGAGGAGCAGGAAAAATCAAAAAATTTCAGAATTGCACCTTGCAATGCGGAGAAATTACTGTTTGTGCATTTACAATATTCAATGATTTTTGCCATTGAAAAACATGTTATTCATATACCAGAAATGTTTGAAGCTACTGACTGAATGAAAGGAGCTGGCACCTCACTCTCTTTGAATCTTCTTTATCATGCTAAGAGGAGCGGGAAAAAGCAAAAAATTTCAGAATTGCACCTTGCAATGCGGAAAAATTACTGTTTGTGCATTTACAATATTCATTGATTTTTGCCATTGAAAAACATCCAGAAATGATTGAAGGTACTGACTGAATGAAAGGAGCTGGCATCTCACTCTCTTTGAATCTTCTTTATCATGCTAAGAGGAGCAGGAAAAAGCAAAAAATTTCAGAATTGCACCTTGCAATGCGGAGAAATTACTGTTTGTGCATTTACAATATTCATTGATTTTTGCCATTGAAAAACGTCCAGAAATGATTGAAGCTACTGACTGAATGAAAGGAGCTGGCATCTCACTCTCTTTGAATCTTCTTTATCATGCTAAGAGGAGCAGGAAAAAGCAAAAAATTTCAGAATTGCACCTTGCAATGCGGAGAAATTACAGTTTGTGCATTTACAATATTCATTGATTTTTGCCATTGAAAAACATCCAGAAATGATTGAAGCTACTGACTGAATGAAAGGAGCTGGCATCTCACTCTCTTTGAATCTTCTTTATCATGCTAAGAGGAGCAGGAAAAAGCAAAAAATTTCAGAATTGCACCTTGCAATGCGGAGAAATTACTGTTTGTGCATTTACAATATTCATTGATTTTTGCCATTGAAAAACGTCCAGAAATGATTGAAGCTACTGACTGAATGAAAGGAGCTGGCATCTCACTCTCTTTGAATCTTCTTTATCATGCTAAGTGGAGCAGGAAAAAGCAAAAAATTTCAGAATTGCACCTTGCAATGCGGAGAAATTACTGTTTGTGCATTTACAATATTCATTGATTTTTGCCATTGAAAAACATCATGTTATTCATATACCAGAAATGTTTGAAGCTACTGACTGAATGAAAGGAGCTGGCATCTCACTCTCTTTGAATCTTCTTTATCATGCTAAGAGGAGCAGGAAAAAGCAAAAAATTTCAGAATTGCACCTTGCAATGTGGAGAAATTACTGTTTGTGCATTTACAATATTCATTGATTTTTACCATTGAAAAACGTCCAGAAATGATTGAAGCTACTGACTGAATGAAAGTAGCTGGCATCTCACTCTCTTTGAATCTTCTTTATCATGCTAAGAGGAGCAGGAAAAAGCAAAAAATTTCAGAATTGCACCTTGCAATCCAGAGAAATTACTGTTTGTGCATTTACAATATTCATTGATTTTTGCCATTGAAAAACATCATGTTATTCATATACCAGAAATGTTTGAAGCTACTGACTGAATGAAAGGAGCTGGCATCTCACTCTCTTTGAATCTTCTTTATCATGCTAAGAGGAGCAGGAAAAAGCAAAAAATTTCAGAATTGCACCTTGCAATGTGGAGAAATTACTGTTTGTGCATTTACAATATTCATTGATTTTTACCATTGAAAAACGTCCAGAAATGATTGAAGCTACTGACTGAATGAAAGTAGCTGGCATCTCACTCTCTTTGAATCTTCTTTATCATGCTAAGAGGAGCAGGAAAAAGCAAAAAATTTCAGACTTGCACCTTGCAATGCGGAGAAATTACTGTTTGTGCATTTACAATATTCATTGATTTTTGCCATTGAAAAACATCATGTTATTCATATACCAGAAATGTTTGAAGCTACTGACTGAATGAAAGGAGCTGGCATCTCACTCTCTTTGAATCTTCTTTATCATGCTAAGAGGAGCAGGAAAAAGCAAAAAATTTCAGAATTGCACCTTGCAATGCGGAGAAATTACTGTTTGTGCATTTACAATATTCATTGATTTTTGCCATTGAAAAACGTCCAGAAATGATTGAAGCTACTGACTGAATGAAAGGAGCTGGCATCTCACTCTCTTTGAATCTTGTTTATCATGCTAAGAGGAGCAGGAAAAAGCAAAAAATTTCAGAATTGCACCTTGCAATGCGGAGAAATTACTGTTTGTGCATTTACAATATTCATTGATTTTTGCCATTGAAAAACGTCCAGAAATGATTGAAGCTACTGACTGAATGAAAGGAGCTGGCATCTCACTCTCTTTGAATCTTCTTTATCATGCTAAGAGGAGCAGGAAAAAGCAAAAAATTTCAGAATTGCACCTTGCAATGCGGAGAAATTACTGTTTGTGCATTTACAATATTCATTGATTTTTGCCATTGAAAAACATCATGTTATTCATATACCAGAAATGATTGAAGCTACTGACTGAATGAAAGGAGCTGGCATCTCACTCTCTTTGAATCTTCTTTATCATGCTAAGAGGAGCAGGAAAAAGCAAAAAATTTCAGAATTGCACCTTGCAATGCGGAGAAATTACTGTTTGTGCATTTACAATATTCATTGATTTTTGCCATTGAAAAACGTCCAGAAATGTTTGAAGCTACTGACTGAATGAAAGGAGCTGGCATCTCACTCTCTTTGAATCTTCTTTATCATGCTAGGATTAGCAGGAAAAAGCAAAAAATTTCAGAATTGCACCTTGCAATGTGGAGATATTACTGTTTGTGCATTTACAATATTCATTGATTTTTGCCATTGAAAAACGTCCAGAAATGTTTGAAGCTACTGACTGAATGAAAGGAGCTGGCATCTCACTCTCTTTGAATCTTCTTTATCATGGTAGGAGTAGCAGGAAAAAGCAAAAAATTTCAGAATTGCACCTTGCAATGTGGAGATATTACTGTTTGTGCATTTACAATATTCATTGATTTTTGCCATTGAAAAACGTCCAGAAATGTTTGAAGCTACTGACTGAATGAAAGGAGCTGGCATCTCACTCTCTTTGAATCTTCTTTATCATGCTAGGATTAGCAGGAAAAAGCAAAAAATTTCAGAATTGCACCTTGCAATGTGGAGATATTACTGTTTGTGCATTTACAATATTCATTGATTTTTGCCATTGAAAAACATCATGTTATTCATATACCAGAAATGTTTGAAGCTACTGACTGAATGAAAGGAGCTGACATCTCACTCTCTTTGAATCTTCTTTATCATGCTAGGATTAGCAGGAAAAAGCAAAAAATTTCAGAATTGCACCTTGCAATGTGGAGATATTACTGTTTGTGCATTTACAATATTCATTGATTTTTGCCATTGAAAAACGTCCAGAAATGTTTGAAGCTACTGACTGAATGAAAGGAGCTGGCATCTCACTCTATTTGAATCTTCTTTATCATCCTAGGATTAGCAGGAAAAAGCAAAAAATTTCAGCATTGCACCTTGCAATGTGGAGATATTACTGTTTGTGCATTTACAATATTCATTGATTTTTGCCATTGAAAAACATCCAGAAATGTTTATACCAGAAATGTTTGAAGCTACTGACTGAATGAAAGGAGCTGGCATCTCACTCTCTTTGAATCTTCTTTATCATGCTAAGAGGAGCAGGAAAAAGCAAAAAATTTCAGAATTGCACTTTGCAATGCGGAGAAATTACTGTTTGTGCATTTACAATATTCATTGATTTTTGCCATTGAAAAACGTCCAGAAATGACTGAAGCTACTGACTGAATGAAAGGAGCTGGCATCTCACTCTCTTTGAATCTTCTTTATCATGCTAAGAGGAGCAGGAAAAAGCAAAAAATTTCAGAATTGCATCTTGCAATGCGGAGAAATTACTGTTTGTGCATTTACAATATTCATTGATTTTTGCCATTGAAAAACGTCCAGAAATGATTGAAGCTACTGACTGAATGAAAGGAGCTGGCATCTCACTCTCTTTGAATCTTCTTTATCATGCTAAGAGGAGCAGGAAAAAGCAAAAAATTTCAGAATTGCACCTTGCAATGCGGAGAAATTACTGTTTGTGCATTTACAATATTCATTGATTTTTGCCATTGAAAAACATCATGTTATTCATATACCAGAAATGATTGAAGCTACTGACTGAATGAAAGGAGCTGGCATCTCACTCTCTTTGAATCTTCTTTATCATGCTAAGAGGAGCAGGAAAAAGCAAAAAATTTCAGAATTGCATCTTGCAATGCGGAGAAATTACTGTTTGTGCATTTACAATATTCATTGATTTTTGCCATTGAAAAACGTCCAGAAATGATTGAAGCTACTGACTGAATGAAAGGAGCTGGCATCTCACTCTCTTTGAATCTTCTTTATCATGCTAAGAGGAGCAGGAAAAAGCAAAAAATTTCAGAATTGCACCTTGCAATGCGGAGAAATTACTGTTTGTGCATTTACAATATTCATTGATTTTTGCCATTGAAAAACATCATGTTATTCATATACCAGAAATGATTGAAGCTACTGACTGAATGAAAGGAGCTGGCATCTCACTCTCTTTGAATCTTCTTTATCATGCTAAGAGGAGCAGGAAAAAGCAAAAAATTTCAGAATTGCACCTTGCAATGCGGAGAAATTACTGTTTGTGCATTTACAATATTCATTGATTTTTGCCATTGAAAAACGTCCAGAAATGATTGAAGCTACTGACTGAATGAAAGGAGCTGGCATCTCACTCTCTTTGAATCTTCTTTATCATGCTAGGATTAGCAGGAAAAAGCAAAAAATTTCAGAATTGCACCTTGCAATGTGGAGATATTACTGTTTGTGCATTTAAAATATTCATTGAATTTTGCCATTGAAAAACGTCCAGAAATGTTTGAAGCTACTGACTGAATGAAAGGAGCTGGCATCTCACTCTATTTGAATCTTCTTTATCATGCTAGGATTAGCAGGAAAAAGCAAAAAATTTCAGAATTGCACCTTGCAATGTGGAGATATTACTGTTTGTGCATTTACAATATTCATTGATTTTTGCCATTGAAAAACGTCCAGAAATGTTTATACCAGAAATGTTTGAAGCTACTGACTGAATGAAAGGAGCTGGCATCTCACTCTCTTTGAAACTTCTTTATCATGCTAAGAGGAGCAGGAAAAAGCAAAAAATTTCAGAATTGCACCTTGCAATGCGGAGAAATTACTTTTTGTGCATTTACAATATTCATTGATTTTTGCCATTGAAAAACGTCCAGAAATGACTGAAGCTACTGACTGAATGAAAGGAGCTGGCATCTCACTCTCTTTGAATCTTCTTTACCATGCTAAGAGGAGCAGGAAAAAGCAAAAAAATTCAGAATTGCACCTTGCAATGCGGAGAAATTACTGTTTGTGCATTTACAATATTCATTGATTTTTGCCATTGAAAAACGTCCAGAAATGATTGAAGCTACTGACTGAATGAAAGGAGCTGGCATCTCACTCTCTTTGAATCTTCTTTATCATGCTAGGAGTAGCAGGAAAAAGCAAAAAATTTCAGAATTGCACCTTGCAATGTGGAGATATTACTGTTTGTGCATTTACAATATTCATTGATTTTTGCCATTGAAAAACGTCCAGAAATGTTTGAAGCTACTGACTGAATGAAAGGAGCTGGCATCTCACTCTCTTTGAATCTTCTTTATCATGCTAGGATTAGCAGGAAAAAGCAAAAAATTTCAGAATTGCACCTTGCAATGTGGAGATATTACTGTTTGTGCATTTACAATATTCATTGATTTTTGCCATTGAAAAACATCATGTTATTCATATACCAGAAATGTTTGAAGCTACTGACTGAATGAAAGGAGCTGACATCTCACTCTCTTTGAATCTTCTTTATCATGCTAGGATTAGCAGGAAAAAGCAAAAAATTTCAGAATTGCACCTTGCAATGTGGAGATATTACTGTTTGTGCATTTACAATATTCATTGATTTTTGCCAATGAAAAACGTCCAGAAATGTTTGAAGCTACTGACTGAATGAAAGGAGCTGGCATCTCACTCTATTTGAATCTTCTTTATCATGCTAGGATTAGCAGGAAAAAGCAAAAAATTTCAGCATTGCACCTTGCAATGTGGAGATATTACTGTTTGTGCATTTACAATATTCATTGATTTTTGCCATTGAAAAACGTCCAGAAATGTTTATACCAGAAATGTTTGAAGCTACTGACTGAAAGAAAGGAGCTGGCATCTCACTCTCTTTGAATCTTCTTTATCATGCTAAGAGGAGCAGGAAAAAGCAAAAAATTTCAGAATTGCACCTTGCAATGCGGAGAAATTACTGTTTGTGCATTTACAATATTCATTGATTTTTGCCATTGAAAAACGTCCAGAAATGACTGAAGCTACTGACTGAATGAAAGGAGCTGGCATCTCACTCTCTTTGAATCTTCTTTATCATGCTAAGAGGAGCAGGAAAAACCAAAAAATTTCAGAATTGCATCTTGCAATGCGGAGAAATTACTGTTTGTGCATTTACAATATTCATTGATTTTTGCCATTGAAAAACGTCCAGAAATGATTGAAGCTACTGACTGAATGAAAGGAGCTGGCATCTCACTCTCTTTGAATCTTCTTTATCATGCTAAGAGGAGCAGGAAAAAGCAAAAAATTTCAGAATTGCACCTTGCAATGCGGAGAAATTACTGTTTGTGCATTTACAATATTCATTGATTTTTGCCATTGAAAAACATCATGTTATTCATATACCAGAAATGATTGAAGCTACTGACTGAATGAAAGGAGCTGGCATCTCACTCTCTTTGAATCTTCTTTATCATGCTAAGAGGAGCAGGAAAAAGCAAAAAATTTCAGAATTGCACCTTGCAATGCGGAGAAATTACTGTTTGTGCATTTACAATATTGATTGATTTTTGCCATTGAAAAACGTCCAGAAATGATTGAAGCTACTGACTGAATGAAAGGAGCTGGCATCTCACTCTCTTTGAATCTTCTTTATCATGCTAAGAGGAGCAGGAAAAAGCAAAAAATTTCAGAATTGCACCTTGCAATGCGGAGAAATTACTGTTTGTGCATTTACAATATTCATTGATTTTTGCCATTGAAAAACGTCCAGAAATGATTGAAGCTACTGACTGAATGAAAGGAGCTGGCATCTCACTCTCTTTGAATCTTCTTTATCATGCTAGGATTAGCAGGAAAAAGCAAAAAATTTCAGAATTGCACCTGGCAATGTGGAGATATTACTGTTTGTGCATTTACAATATTCATTGAATTTTGCCATTGAAAAACGTCCAGAAATGTTTGAAGCTACTGACTGAATGAAAGGAGCTGGCATCTCACTCTATTTGAATCTTCTTTATCATGCTAGGATTAGCAGGAAAAAGCAAAAAATTTCAGAATTGCACCTTGCAATGTGGAGATATTACTGTTTGTGCATTTACAATATTCATTGATTTTTGCCATTGAAAAACGTCCAGAAATGTTTATACCAGAAATGTTTGAAGCTACTGACTGAATGAAAGGAGCTGGCATCTCACTCTCTTTGAATCTTCTTTATCATGCTAAGAGGAGCAGGAAAAAGCAAAAAATTTCAGAATTGCACCTTGCAATGCGGAGAAATTACTGTTTGTGCATTTACAATATTCATTGATTTTTGCCATTGAAAAACGTCCAGAAATGACTGAAGCTACTGACTGAATGAAAGGAGCTGGCATCTCACTCTCTTTGAATCTTCTTTATCATGCTAAGAGGAGCAGGAAAAAGCAAAAAATTTCAGAATTGCACCTTGCAATGCGGAGAAATTACAGTTTGTGCATTTACAATATTCATTGATTTTTGCCATTGAAAAACGTCCAGAAATGATTGAAGCTACTGACTGAATGAAAGGAGCTGGCATCTCACTCTCTTTGAATCTTGTTTATCATGCTAAGAGGAGCAGGAAAAAGCAAAAAATTTCAGAATTGCACCTTGCAATGCGGAGAAATTACTGTTTGTGCATTTACAATATTCATTGATTTTTGCCATTGAAAAACATCATGTTATTCATATACCAGAAATGATTGAAGCTACTGACTGAATGAAAGGAGCTGGCATCTCACTCTCTTTGAATCTTCTTTATCATGCTAAGAGGAGCAGGAAAAAGCAAAAAATTTCAGAATTGCACCTTGCAATGCGGAGAAATTACTGTTTGTGCATTTACAATATTCATTGATTTTTGCCATTGAAAAACGTCCAGAAATGATTGAAGCTACTGACTGAATGAAAGGAGCTGGCATCTCACTCTCTTTGAATCTTCTTTATCATGCTAAGAGGAGCAGGAAAAAGCAAAAAATTTCAGAATTGCTTCTTGCAATGCGGAGAAATTACTGTTTGTGCATTTACAATATTCATTGATTTTTGCCATTGAAAAACGTCCAGAAATGATTGAAGCTACTGACTGAATGAAAGGAGCTGGCATCTCACTCTCTTTGAATCTTCTTTATCATGCTAAGAGGAGCAGGAAAAAGCAAAAAATTTCAGAATTGCACCTTGCAATGCGGAGAAATTACTGTTTGTGCATTTACAATATTCATTGATTTTTGCCATTGAAAAACGTCCAGAAATGATTGAAGCTACTGACTGAATGAAAGGAGCTGGAATCTCAATCTCTTTGAATCTTCTTTATCATGCTAAGAGGAGCAGGAAAAAGCAAAAAATTTCAGAATTGCAACTTGCAATGCGGAGAAATTACTGTTTGTGCATTTACAATATTCATTGATTTTTGCCATTGAAAAACATCATGTTATTCATATACCAGAAATGATTGAAGCTACTGACTGAATGAAAGGAGCTGGCATCTCACTCTCTTTGAATCTTCTTTATCATGCTAAGAGGAGCAGGAAAAAGCAAAAAATTTCAGAATTGCACCTTGCAATGCGGAGAAATTACTGTTTGTGCATTTACAATATTCATTGATTTTTGCCATTGAAAAACGTCCAGAAATGATTGAAGCTACTGACTGAATGAAAGGAGCTGGCATCTCACTCTCTTTGAATCTTCTTTATCATGCTAAGAGGAGCAGGAAAAAGCAAAAAATTTCAGAATTGCACCTTGCAATGCGGAGAAATTACTGTTTGTGCATTTACAATATTCATTGATTTTTGCCATTGAAAAACATCATGTTATTCATATACCAGAAATGATTGAAGCTACTGACTGAATGAAAGGAGCTGGCATCTCACTCTCTTTGAATCTTCTTTATCATGCTAAGAGGAGCAGGAAAAAGCAAAAAATTTCAGAATTGCACCTTGCAATGCGGAGAAATTACTGTTTGTGCATTTACAATATTCATTGATTTTTGCCATTGAAAAACGTCCAGAAATGACTGAAGCTACTGACTGAATGAAAGGAGCTGGCATCTCACTCTCTTTGAATCTTCTTTATCATGCTAAGAGGAGCAGGAAAAAGCAAAAAATTTCAGAATTGCACCTTGCAATGCGGAGAAATTACAGTTTGTGCATTTACAATATTCATTGATTTTTGCCATTGAAAAACGTCCAGAAATGATTGAAGCTACTGACTGAATGAAAGGAGCTGGCATCTCACTCTCTTTGAATCTTCTTTATCATGCTAAGAGGAGCAGGAAAAAGCAAAAAATTTCAGAATTGCACCTTGCAATGCGGAGAAATTACTGTTTGTGCATTTACAATATTCATTGATTTTTGCCATTGAAAAACATCATGTTATTCATATACCAGAAATGATTGAAGCTACTGACTGAATGAAAGGAGCTGGCATCTCACTCTCTTTGAATCTTCTTTATCATGCTAAGAGGAGCAGGAAAAAGCAAAAAATTTCAGAATTGCACCTTGCAATGCGGAGAAATTACTGTTTGTGCATTTACAATATTCATTGATTTTTGCCATTGAAAAACGTCCAGAAATGATTGAAGCTACTGACTGAATGAAAGGAGCTGGCATCTCACTCTCTTTGAATCTTCTTTATCATGCTAAGAGGAGCAGGAAAAAGCAAAAAATTTCAGAATTGCATCTTGCAATGCGGAGAAATTACTGTTTGTGCATTTACAATATTCATTGATTTTTGCCATTGAAAAACGTCCAGAAATGATTGAAGCTACTGACTGAATGAAAGGAGCTGGCATCTCACTCTCTTTGAATCTTCTTTATCATGCTAAGAGGAGCAGGAAAAAGCAAAAAATTTCAGAATTGCACCTTGCAATGCGGAGAAATTACTGTTTGTGCATTTACAATATTCATTGATTTTTGCCATTGAAAAACGTCCAGAAATGATTGAAGCTACTGACTGAATGAAAGGAGCTGGAATCTCACTCTCTTTGAATCTTCTTTATCATGCTAAGAGGAGCAGGAAAAAGCAAAAAATTTCAGAATTGCAACTTGCAATGCGGAGAAATTACTGTTTGTGCATTTACAATATTCATTGATTTTTGCCATTGAAAAACATCATGTTATTCATATACCAGAAATGATTGAAGCTACTGACTGAATGAAAGGAGCTGGCATCTCACTCTCTTTGAATCTTCTTTATCATGCTAAGAGGAGCAGGAAAAAGCAAAAAATTTCAGAATTGCACCTTGCAATGCGGAGAAATTACTGTTTGTGCATTTACAATATTCATTGATTTTTGCCATTGAAAAACGTCCAGAAATGATTGAAGCTACTGACTGAATGAAAGGAGCTGGCATCTCACTCTCTTTGAATCTTCTTTATCATGCTAAGAGGAGCAGGAAAAAGCAAAAAATTTCAGAATTGCACCTTGCAATGCGGAGAAATTACTGTTTGTGCATTTACAATATTCATTGATTTTTGCCATTGAAAAACGTCCAGAAATGACTGAAGCTACTGACTGAATGAAAGGAGCTGGCATCTCACTCTCTTTGAATCTTCTTTATCATGCTAAGAGGAGCAGGAAAAAGCAAAAAATTTCAGAATTGCACCTTGCAATGCGGAGAAATTACAGTTTGTGCATTTACAATATTCATTGATTTTTGCCATTGAAAAACGTCCAGAAATGATTGAAGCTACTGACTGAATGAAAGGAGCTGGCATCTCACTCTCTTTGAATCTTGTTTATCATGCTAAGAGGAGCAGGAAAAAGCAAAAAATTTCAGAATTGCACCTTGCAATGCGGAGAAATTACTGTTTGTGCATTTACAATATTCATTGATTTTTGCCATTGAAAAACATCATGTTATTCATATACCAGAAATGATTGAAGCTACTGACTGAATGAAAGGAGCTGGCATCTCACTCTCTTTGAATCTTCTTTATCATGCTAAGAGGAGCAGGAAAAAGCAAAAAATTTCAGAATTGCACCTTGCAATGCGGAGAAATTACTGTTTGTGCATTTACAATATTCATTGATTTTTGCCATTGAAAAACGTCCAGAAATGATTGAAGCTACTGACTGAATGAAAGGAGCTGGCATCTCACTCTCTTTGAATCTTCTTTATCATGCTAAGAGGAGCAGGAAAAAGCAAAAAATTTCAGAATTGCTTCTTGCAATGCGGAGAAATTACTGTTTGTGCATTTACAATATTCATTGATTTTTGCCATTGAAAAACGTCCAGAAATGATTGAAGCTACTGACTGAATGAAAGGAGCTGGCATCTCACTCTCTTTGAATCTTCTTTATCATGCTAAGAGGAGCAGGAAAAAGCAAAAAATTTCAGAATTGCACCTTGCAATGCGGAGAAATTACTGTTTGTGCATTTACAATATTCATTGATTTTTGCCATTGAAAAACGTCCAGAAATGATTGAAGCTACTGACTGAATGAAAGGAGCTGGAATCTCACTCTCTTTGAATCTTCTTTATCATGCTAAGAGGAGCAGGAAAAAGCAAAAAATTTCAGAATTGCAACTTGCAATGCGGAGAAATTACTGTTTGTGCATTTACAATATTCATTGATTTTTGCCATTGAAAAACATCATGTTATTCATATACCAGAAATGATTGAAGCTACTGACTGAATGAAAGGAGCTGGCATCTCACTCTCTTTGAATCTTCTTTATCATGCTAAGAGGAGCAGGAAAAAGCAAAAAATTTCAGAATTGCACCTTGCAATGCGGAGAAATTACTGTTTGTGCATTTACAATATTCATTGATTTTTGCCATTGAAAAACGTCCAGAAATGATTGAAGCTACTGACTGAATGAAAGGAGCTGGCATCTCACTCTCTTTGAATCTTCTTTATCATGCTAAGAGGAGCAGGAAAAAGCAAAAAATTTCAGAATTGCACCTTGCAATGCGGAGAAATTACTGTTTGTGCATTTACAATATTCATTGATTTTTGCCATTGAAAAACATCATGTTATTCATATACCAGAAATGATTGAAGCTACTGACTGAATGAAAGGAGCTGGCATCTCACTCTCTTTGAATCTTCTTTATCATGCTAAGAGGAGCAGGAAAAAGCAAAAAATTTCAGAATTGCACCTTGCAATGCGGAGAAATTACTGTTTGTGCATTTACAATATTCATTGATTTTTGCCATTGAAAAACGTCCAGAAATGACTGAAGCTACTGACTGAATGAAAGGAGCTGGCATCTCACTCTCTTTGAATCTTCTTTATCATGCTAAGAGGAGCAGGAAAAAGCAAAATATTTCAGAATTGCACCTTGCAATGCGGAGAAATTACAGTTTGTGCATTTACAATATTCATTGATTTTTGCCATTGAAAAACGTCCAGAAATGATTGAAGCTGCTGACTGAATGAAAGGAGCTGGCATCTCACTCTCTTTGAATCTTCTTTATCATGCTAAGAGGAGCAGGAAAAAGCAAAAAATTTCAGAATTGCACCTTGCAATGCGGAGAAATTACTGTTTGTGCATTTACAATATTCATTGATTTTTGCCATTGAAAAACATCATGTTATTCATATACCAGAAATGATTGAAGCTACTGACTGAATGAAAGGAGCTGGCATCTCACTCTCTTTGAATCTTCTTTATCATGCTAAGAGGAGCAGGAAAAAGCAAAAAATTTCAGAATTGCATCTTGCAATGCGGAGAAATTACTGTTTGTGCATTTACAATATTCATTGATTTTTGCCATTGAAAAACGTCCAGAAATGATTGAAGCTACTGACTGAATGAAAGGAGCTGGCATCTCACTCTCTTTGAATCTTCTTTATCATGCTAAGAGGAGCAGGAAAAAGCAAAAAATTTCAGAATTGCACCTTGCAATGCGGAGAAATTACTGTTTGTGCATTTACAATATTCATTGATTTTTGCCATTGAAAAACGTCCAGAAATGATTGAAGTTACTGACTGAATGAAAGGAGCTGGAATCTCACTCTCTTTGAATCTTCTTTATCATGCTAAGAGGAGCAGGAAAAAGCAAAAAATTTCAGAATTGCAACTTGCAATGCGGAGAAATTACTGTTTGTGCATTTACAATATTCATTGATTTTTGCCATTGAAAAACATCATGTTATTCATATACCAGAAATGATTGAAGCTACTGACTGAATGAAAGGAGCTGGCATCTCACTCTCTTTGAATCTTCTTTATCATGCTAAGAGGAGCAGGAAAAAGCAAAAAATTTCAGAATTGCACCTTGCAATGCGGAGAAATTACTGTTTGTGCATTTACAATATTCATTGATTTTTGCCATTGAAAAACGTCCAGAAATGATTGAAGCTACTGACTGAATGAAAGGAGCTGGCATCTCACTCTCTTTGAATCTTCTTTATCATGCTAAGAGGAGCAGGAAAAAGCAAAAAATTTCAGAATTGCACCTTGCAATGCGGAGAAATTACTGTTTGTGCATTTACAATATTCATTGATTTTTGCCATTGAAAAACGTCCAGAAATGATTGAAGCTACTGACTGAATGAAAGGAGCTGGCATCTCACTCTCTTTGAATCTTCTTTATCATGCTAAGAGGAGCAGGAAAAAGCAAAAAATTTCAGAATTGCACCTTGCAATGCGGAGAAATTACTGTTTGTGCATTTACAATATTCATTAATTTTTGCCATTGAAAAACATCATGTTATTCATATCCCAGAAATGTTTGAAGCTACTGACTGAATGAAAGAAGCTGGCATCTCACTCTCTTTGAATCTTCTTTATCATGCTAAGAGGAGCAGGAAAAAGCAAAAAAATTCAGAATTGCACCTTGCAATGCGGAGAAATTACTGTTTGTGCATTTACAATATTCATTGACTTTTGCCATTGAAAAACGTCCAGAAATGATTGAAGCTACTGACTGAATGAAAGGAGCTGGCATCTCACTCTCTTTGAATCTTCTTTATCATGCTAAGAGGAGCAGGAAAAAGCAAAAAATTTCAGAATTGCACCTTGCAATGCGGAGAAATTACTGTTTGTGCATTTACAATATTCATTGATTTTTGCCATTGAAAAACATCATGTTATTCATATACCAGAAATGATTGAAGCTACTGACTGAATGAAAGGAGCTGGCATCTCACTCTCTTTGAATCTTCTTTATCATGCTGAGGAGCAGGAAAAAGCAAAAAATTTCAGAATTGCACCTTGCAATGCGGAGAAATTACTGTTTGTGCATTTACAATATTCATTGATTTTTGCATTGAAAAACGTCCAGAAATGACTGAAGCTACTGACTGAATGAAAGGAGCTGGCATCTCACTCTCTTTGAATCTTCTTTATCATGCTAAGAGGAGCAGGAAAAAGCAAAAAATTTCAGAATTGCATCTTGCAATGCGGAGAAATTACTGTTTGTGCATTTACAATATTCATTGATTTTTGCCATTGAAAAACGTCCAGAAATGATTGAAGCTACTGACTGAATGAAAGGAGCTGGCATCTCACTCTCTTTGAATCTTCTTTATCATGCTAAGAGGAGCAGGAAAAAGCAAAAAATTTCAGAATTGCACCTTGCAATGCGGAGAAATTACTGTTTGTGCATTTACAATATTCATTGATTTTTGCCATTGAAAAACATCATGTTATTCATATACCAGAAATGATTGAAGCTACTGACTGAATGAAAGGAGCTGGCATCTCACTCTCTTTGAATCTTCTTTATCATGCTAAGAGGAGCAGGAAAAAGCAAAAAATTTCAGAATTGCACCTTGCAATGCGGAGAAATTACTGTTTGTGCATTTACAATATTCATTGATTTTTGCCATTGAAAAACGTCCAGAAATGATTGAAGCTACTGACTGAATGAAAGGAGCTGGCATCTCACTCTCTTTGAATCTTCTTTATCATGCTAAGAGGAGCAGGAAAAAGCAAAAAATTTCAGAATTGCACCTTGCAATGCGGAGAAATTACTGTTTGTGCATTTACAATATTCATTGATTTTTGCCATTGAAAAACATCATGTTATTCATATACCAGAAATGATTGAAGCTACTGACTGAATGAAAGGAGCTGGCATCTCACTCTCTTTGAATCTTCTTTATCATGCTAAGAGGAGCAGGAAAAAGCAAAAAATTTCAGAATTGCACCTTGCAATGCGGAGAAATTACTGTTTGTGCATTTACAATATTCATTGATTTTTGCCATTGAAAAACGTCCAGAAATGATTGAAGCTACTGACTGAATGAAAGGAGCTGGCATCTCACTCTCTTTGAATCTTCTTTATCATGCTAAGAGGAGCAGGAAAAAGCAAAAAATTTCAGAATTGCACCTTGCAATGCGGAGAAATTACTGTTTGTGCATTTACAATATTCATTGATTTTTGCCATTGAAAAACGTCCAGAAATGATTGAAGCTACTGACTGAATGAAAGGAGCTGGCATCTCACTCTCTTTGAATCTTCTTTATCATGCTAAGAGGAGCAGGAAAAAGCAAAAAATTTCAGAATTGCACCTTGCAATGCGGAGAAATTACTGTTTGTGCATTTACAATATTCATTGATTTTTGCCATTGAAAAACGTCCAGAAATGATTGAAGCTACTGACTGAATGAAAGGAGCTGGCATCTCACTCTCTTTGAATCTTCTTTATCATGCTAAGAGGAGCAGGAAAAAGCAAAAAATTTCAGAATTGCACCTTGCAATGCGGAGAAATTACTGTTTGTGCATTTACAATATTCATTGATTTTTGCCATTGAAAAACATCATGTTATTCATATACCAGAAATGATTGAAGCTACTGACTGAATGAAAGGAGCTGGCATCTCGCTCTCTTTGAATCTTCTTTATCATGCTAAGAGGAGCAGGAAAAAGCAAAAAATTTCAGAATTGCACCTTGCAATGCGGAGAAATTACTGTTTGTGCATTTACAATATTCATTGATTTTTGCCATTGAAAAACGTCCAGAAATGATTGAAGCTACTGACTGAATGAAAGGAGCTGGCATCTCACTCTCTTTGAATCTTCTTTATCATGCTAAGAGGAGCAGGAAAAAGCAAAAAATTTCAGAATTGCACCTTGCAATGTGGAGAAATTACTGTTTGTGCATTTACAATATTCATTGATTTTTGCCATTGAAAAACATCATGTTATTCATATACCAGAAATGATTGAAGCTACTGACTGAATGAAAGGAGCTGGCATCTCACTCTCTTTGAATCTTCTTTATCATGCTAAGAGGAGCAGGAAAAAGCAAAAAATTTCAGAATTGCACCTTGCAATGCGGAGAAATTACTGTTTGTGCATTTACAATATTCATTGATTTTTGCCATTGAAAAACGTCCAGAAATGATTGAAGCTACTGACTGAATGAAAGGAGCTGGCATCTCACTCTCTTTGAATCTTCTTTATCATGCTAAGAGGAGCAGGAAAAAGCAAAAAATTTCAGAATTGCACCTTGCAATGCGGAGAAATTACTGTTTGTGCTTTTACAATATTCATTGATTTTTGCCATTGAAAAACATCATGTTATTCATATACCAGAAATGTTTGAAGCTACTGACTGAATGAAAGGAGCTGGCATCTCACTCTCTTTGAATCTTCTTTATCATGCTAAGAGGAGCAGGAAAAAGCAAAAAATTTCAGAATTGCACCTTGCAATGCGGAGAAATTACTGTTTGTGCATTTACAATATTCATTGATTTTTGCCATTGAAAAACGTCCAGAAATGATTGAAGCTACTGACTGAATGAAAGGAGCTGGCATCTCACTCTCTTTGAATCTTCTTTATCATGCTAAGAGGAGCAGGAAAAAGCAAAAAATTTCAGAATTGCACCTTGCAATGCGGAGAAATTACTGTTAGTGCATTTACAATATTCATTGATTTTTGCCATTGAAAAACGTCCAGAAATGATTGAAGCTACTGACTGAATGAAAGGAGCTGGCATCTCACTCTCTTTGAATCTTCTTTATCATGCTAAGAGGAGCAGGAAAAAGCAAAAAATTTCAGAATTGCAACTTGCAATGCGGAGAAATTACTGTTTGTGCATTTACAATATTCATTGATTTTTGCCATTGAAAAACATCATGTTATTCATATACCAGAAATGATTGAAGCTACTGACTGAATGAAAGGAGCTGGCATTTCACTCTCTTTGAATCTTCTTTATCATGCTAAGAGGAGCAGGAAAAAGCAAAAAATTTCAGAATTGCACCTTGCAATGCGGAGAAATTACTGTTTGTGCATTTACAATATTCATTGATTTTTGCCATTGAAAAACATCATGTTATTCATATACCAGAAATGTTTGAAGCTACTGACTGAATGAAAGGAGCTGGCATCGCACTCTCTTTGAATCTTCTTTATCATGCTAAGAGGAGCAGGAAAAAGCAAAAAATTTCAGAATTGCACCTTGCAATGCGGAGAAATTACTGTTTGTGCATTTACAATATTCATTGATTTTTGCCATTGAAAAACGTCCAGAAATGATTGAAGCTACTGACTGAATGAAAGGAGCTGGCATCTCACTCTCTTTGAATCTTCTTTATCATGCTAAGAGGAGCAGGAAAATGCAAGAAATTTCAGAATTGCACCTTGCAATGCGGATAAATTACTGTTTGTGCATTTACAATATTCATTGATTTTTGCCATTGAAAAACATCCAGAAATGATTGAAGCTACTGACTGAATGAAAGGAGCTGGCATCTCACTCTCTTTGAATCTTCTTTATCATGCTAAGAGGAGCAGGAAAAAGCCAAAAATTTCAGAATTGCACCTTGCAATGCGGAGAAATTACTGTTTGTGCATTTACAATATTCATTGATTTTTGCCATTGAAAAACATCATGTTATTCATATACCAGAAATGATTGAAGCTACTGACTGAATGAAAGGAGCTGGCATCTCACTCTCTTTGAATCTTCTTTATCATGCAAAGAGGAGCAGGAAAAAGCAAAAAATTTCAGAATTGCACCTTGCAATGCGGAGAAATTACTGTTTGTGCATTTACAATATTCATTGATTTTTGCCATTGAAAAACGTCCAGAAATGATTGAAGCTACTGACTGAATGAAAGGAGCTGGCATCTCACTCTCTTTGAATCTTCTTTATCATGCTAAGAGGAGCAGGAAAAAGCAAAAAATTTCAGAATTGCACCTTGCAATGCGGAGAAATTACTGTTTGTGCATTTACAATATTCATTGATTTTTGCCATTGAAAAACATCATGTTATTCATATACCAGAAATGATTGAAGCTACTGACTGAATGAAAGGAGCTGGAATCTCACTCTCTTTGAATCTTCTTTATCATGCTAAGAGGAGCAGGAAAAAGCAAAACATTTCAGAATTGCACCTTGCAATGCGGAGAAATTACTGTTTGTGCATTTACAATATTCATTGATTTTTGCCATTGAAAAATGTCCAGAAATGATTGAAGCTGCTGACTGAATGAAAGGAGCTGGCATCTCACTCTCTTTGAATCTTCTTTATCATGCTAAGAGGAGCAGGAAAAAGCAAAAAATTTCAGAATTGCACCTTGCAATGCGGAGAAATTACTGTTTGTGCATTTACAATATTCATTGATTTTTGCCATTGAAAAACATCATGTTATTCATATACCAGAAATGATTGAAGCTACTGACTGAATGAAAGGAGCTGGCATCTCACTCTCTTTGAATCTTCTTTATCATGCTAAGAGGAGCAGGAAAAAGCAAAAAATTTCAGAATTGCACCTTGCAATGCGGAGAAATTACTGTTTGTGCATTTACAATATTCATTGATTTTTGCCATTGAAAAACGTCCAGAAATGATTGAAGCTACTGACTGAATGAAAGGAGCTGGCATCTCACTCTCTTTGAATCTTCTTTATCATGCTAAGAGGAGCAGGAAAAAGCAAAAAATTTCAGAATTGCACCTTGCAATGCGGAGAAATTACTGTTTGTGCATTTACAATATTCATTGATTTTTGCCATTGAAAAACGTCCAGAAATGATTGAAGCTACTGACTGAATGAAAGGAGCTGGCATCTCACTCTCTTTGAATCTTCTTTATCATGCTAAGAGGAGCAGGAAAAAGCAAAAAATTTCAGAATTGCACCTTGCAATGCGGAGAAATTACTGTTTGTGCATTTACAATATTCATTGATTTCTGCCATTGAAAAACATCATGTTATTCATATACCAGAAATGTTTGAAGCTACTGACTGAATGAAAGGAGCTGGCATCTCACTCTCTTTGAATCTTCTTTATCATGCTAAGAGGAGCAGGAAAAAGCAAAAAATTTCAGAATTGCACCTTGCAATGCGGAGAAATTACTGTTTGTGCATTTACAATATTCATTGATTTTTGCCATTGAAAAACGTCCAGAAATGATTGAAGCTACTGACTGAATGAAAGGAGCTGGCATCTCACTCTCTTTGAATCTTCTTTATCATGCTAAGAGGAGCAGGAAAATGCAAGAAATTTCAGAATTGCACCTTGCAATGCGGATAAATTACTGTTTGTGCATTTACAATATTCATTGATTTTTGCCATTGAAAAACATCCAGAAATGATTGAAGCTACTGACTGAATGAAAGGAGCTGGCATCTCACTCTCTTTGAATCTTCTTTATCATGCTAAGAGGAGCAGGAAAAAGCCAAAAATTTCAGAATTGCACCTTGCAATGCGGAGAAATTACTGTTTGTGCATTTACAATATTCATTGATTTTTGCCATTGAAAAACATCATGTTATTCATATACCAGAAATGATTGAAGCTACTGACTGAATGAAAGGAGCTGGCATCTCACTCTCTTTGAATCTTCTTTATCATGCAAAGAGGAGCAGGAAAAAGCAAAAAATTTCAGAATTGCACCTTGCAATGCGGAGAAATTACTGTTTGTGCATTTACAATATTCATTGATTTTTGCCATTGAAAAACGTCCAGAAATGATTGAAGCTACTGACTGAATGAAAGGAGCTGGCATCTCACTCTCTTTGAATCTTCTTTATCATGCTAAGAGGAGCAGGAAAAAGCAAAAAATTTCAGAATTGCACCTTGCAATGCGGAGAAATTACTGTTTGTGCATTTACAATATTCATTGATTTTTGCCATTGAAAAACATCATGTTATTCATATACCAGAAATGATTGAAGCTACTGACTGAATGAAAGGAGCTGGAATCTCACTCTCTTTGAATCTTCTTTATCATGCTAAGAGGAGCAGGAAAAAGCAAAACATTTCAGAATTGCACCTTGCAATGCGGAGAAATTACTGTTTGTGCATTTACAATATTCATTGATTTTTGCCATTGAAAAATGTCCAGAAATGATTGAAGCTGCTGACTGAATGAAAGGAGCTGGCATCTCACTCTCTTTGAATCTTCTTTATCATGCTAAGAGGAGCAGGAAAAAGCAAAAAATTTCAGAATTGCACCTTGCAATGCGGAGAAATTACTGTTTGTGCATTTACAATATTCATTGATTTTTGCCATTGAAAAACATCATGTTATTCATATACCAGAAATGATTGAAGCTACTGACTGAATGAAAGGAGCTGGCATCTCACTCTCTTTGAATCTTCTTTATCATGCTAAGAGGAGCAGGAAAAAGCAAAAAATTTCAGAATTGCACCTTGCAATGCGGAGAAATTACTGTTTGTGCATTTACAATATTCATTGATTTTTGCCATTGAAAAACGTCCAGAAATGATTGAAGCTACTGACTGAATGAAAGGAGCTGGCATCTCACTCTCTTTGAATCTTCTTTATCATGCTAAGAGGAGCAGGAAAAAGCAAAAAATTTCAGAATTGCACCTTGCAATGCGGAGAAATTACTGTTTGTGCATTTACAATATTCATTGATTTTTGCCATTGAAAAACGTCCAGAAATGATTGAAGCTACTGACTGAATGAAAGGAGCTGGCATCTCACTCTCTTTGAATCTTCTTTATCATGCTAAGAGGAGCAGGAAAAAGCAAAAAATTTCAGAATTGCACCTTGCAATGCGGAGAAATTACTGTTTGTGCATTTACAATATTCATTGATTTCTGCCATTGAAAAACATCATGTTATTCATATACCAGAAATGTTTGAAGCTACTGACTGAATGAAAGGAGCTGGCATCTCACTCTCTTTGAATCTTCTTTATCATGCTAAGAGGAGCAGGAAAAAGCAAAAAATTTCAGAATTGCACCTTGCAATGCGGAGAAATTACTGTTTGTGCATTTACAATATTCATTGATTTTTGCCATTGAAAAACGTCCAGAAATGATTGAAGCTACTGACTGAATGAAAGGAGCTGGCATCTCACTCTCTTTGAATCTTCTTTATCATGCTAAGAGGAGCAGGAAAAAGCAAAAAATTTCAGAATTGCACCTTGCAATGCGGAGAAATTACTGTTTGTGCATTTACAATATTCATTGATTTTTGCCATTGAAAAACATCATGTTATTCATATACCAGAAATGATTGAAGCTACTGACTGAATGAAAGGAGCTGGCATCTCGCTCTCTTTGAATCTTCTTTATCATGCTAAGAGGAGCAGGAAAAAGCAAAAAATTTCAGAATTGCACCTTGCAATGCGGAGAAATTACTGTTTGTGCATTTACAATATTCATTGATTTTTGCCATTGAAAAACGTCCAGAAGAGATTGAAGCTACTGACTGAATGAAAGGAGCTGGCATCTCACTCTCTTTGAATCTTCTTTATCATGCTAAGAGGAGCAGGAAAAAGCAAAAAATTTCAGAATTGCACCTTGCAATGTGGAGAAATTACTGTTTGTGCATTTACAATATTCATTGATTTTTGCCATTGAAAAACATCATGTTATTCATATACCAGAAATGATTGAAGCTACTGACTGAATGAAAGGAGCTGGCATCTCACTCTCTTTGAATCTTCTTTATCATGCTAAGAGGAGCAGGAAAAAGCAAAAAATTTCAGAATTGCACCTTGCAATGCGGAGAAATTACTGTTTGTGCATTTACAATATTCATTGATTTTTGCCATTGAAAAACGTCCAGAAATTATTGAAGCTACTGACTGAATGAAAGGAGCTGGCATCTCACTCTCTTTGAATCTTCTTTATCATGCTAAGAGGAGCAGGAAAAAGCAAAAAATTTCAGAATTGCACCTTGCAATGCGGAGAAATTACTGTTTTTGCTTTTACAATATTCATTGATTTTTGCCATTGAAAAACATCATGTTATTCATATACCAGAAATGATTGAAGCTACTGACTGAATGAAAGGAGCTGGCATTTCACTCTCTTTGAATCTTCTTTATCATGCTAAGAGGAGCAGGAAAAAGCAAAAAATTTCAGAATTGCACCTTGCAATGCGGAGAAATTACTGTTTGTGCATTTACAATATTCATTGATTTTTGCCATTGAAAAACATCATGTTATTCATATACCAGAAATGTTTGAAGCTACTGACTGAATGAAAGGAGCTGGCATCGCACTCTCTTTGAATCTTCTTTATCATGCTAAGAGGAGCAGGAAAAAGCAAAAAATTTCAGAATTGCACCTTGCAATGCGGAGAAATTACTGTTTGTGCATTTACAATATTCATTGATTTTTGCCATTGAAAAACGTCCAGAAATGATTGAAGCTACTGACTGAATGAAAGGAGCTGGCATCTCACTCTCTTTGAATCTTCTTTATCATGCTAAGAGGAGCAGGAAAATGCAAGAAATTTCAGAATTGCACCTTGCAATGCGGATAAATTACTGTTTGTGCATTTACAATATTCATTGATTTTTGCCATTGAAAAACATCCAGAAATGATTGAAGCTACTGACTGAATGAAAGGAGCTGGCATCTCACTCTCTTTGAATATTCTTTATCATGCTAAGAGGAGCAGGAAAAAGCCAAAAATTTCAGAATTGCACCTTGCAATGCGGAGAAATTACTGTTTGTGCATTTACAATATTCATTGATTTTTGCCATTGAAAAACATCATGTTATTCATATACCAGAAATGATTGAAGCTACTGACTGAATGAAAGGAGCTGGCATCTCACTCTCTTTGAATCTTCTTTATCATGCAAAGAGGAGCAGGAAAAAGCAAAAAATTTCAGAATTGCACCTTGCAATGCGGAGAAATTACTGTTTGTGCATTTACAATATTCATTGATTTTTGCCATTGAAAAACGTCCAGAAATGATTGAAGCTACTGACTGAATGAAAGGAGCTGGCATCTCACTCTCTTTGAATCTTCTTTATCATGCTAAGAGGAGCAGGAAAAAGCAAAAAATTTCAGAATTGCACCTTGCAATGCGGAGAAATTACTGTTTGTGCATTTACAATATTCATTGATTTTTGCCATTGAAAAACATCATGTTATTCATATACCAGAAATGATTGAAGCTACTGACTGAATGAAAGGAGCTGGAATCTCACTCTCTTTGAATCTTCTTTATCATGCTAAGAGGAGCAGGAAAAAGCAAAACATTTCAGAATTGCACCTTGCAATGCGGAGAAATTACTGTTTGTGCATTTACAATATTCATTGATTTTTGCCATTGAAAAATGTCCAGAAATGATTGAAGCTGCTGACTGAATGAAAGGAGCTGGCATCTCACTCTCTTTGAATCTTCTTTATCATGCTAAGAGGAGCAGGAAAAAGCAAACAATTTCAGAATTGCACCTTGCAATGCGGAGAAATTACTGTTTGTGCATTTACAATATTCATTGATTTTTGCCATTGAAAAACATCATGTTATTCATATACCAGAAATGATTGAAGCTACTGACTGAATGAAAGGAGCTGGCATCTCACTCTCTTTGAATCTTCTTTATCATGCTAAGAGGAGCAGGAAAAAGCAAAAAATTTCAGAATTGCACCTTGCAATGCGGAGAAATTACTGTTTGTGCATTTACAATATTCATTGATTTTTGCCATTGAAAAACGTCCAGAAATGATTGAAGCTACTGACTGAATGAAAGGAGCTGGCATCTCACTCTCTTTGAATCTTCTTTATCATGCTAAGAGGAGCAGGAAAAAGCAAAAAATTTCAGAATTGCACCTTGCAATGCGGAGAAATTACTGTTTGTGCATTTACAATATTCATTGATTTTTGCCATTGAAAAACGTCCAGAAATGATTGAAGCTACTGACTGAATGAAAGGAGCTGGCATCTCACTCTCTTTGAATCTTCTTTATCATGCTAAGAGGAGCAGGAAAAAGCAAAAAATTTCAGAATTGCACCTTGCAATGCGGAGAAATTACTGTTTGTGCATTTACAATATTCATTGATTTTTGCCATTGAAAAACATCATGTTATTCATATACCAGAAATGTTTGAAGCTACTGACTGAATGAAAGGAGCTGGCATCTCACTCTCTTTGAATCTTCTTTATCATGCTAAGAGGAGCAGGAAAAAGCAAAAAATTTCAGAATTGCACCTTGCAATGCGGAGAAATTACTGTTTGTGCATTTACAATATTCATTGATTTTTGCCATTGAAAAACGTCCAGAAATGATTGAAGCTACTGACTGAATGAAAGGAGCTGGCATCTCACTCTCTTTGAATCTTCTTTATCATGCTAAGAGGAGCAGGAAAAAGCAAAAAATTTCAGAATTGCACCTTGCAATGCGGAGAAATTACTGTTTGTGCATTTACAATATTCATTGATTTTTGCCATTGAAAAACATCATGTTATTCATATACCAGAAATGATTGAAGCTACTGACTGAATGAAAGGAGCTGGCATCTCGCTCTCTTTGAATCTTCTTTATCATGCTAAGAGGAGCAGGAAAAAGCAAAAAATTTCAGAATTGCACCTTGCAATGCGGAGAAATTACTGTTTGTGCATTTACAATATTCATTGATTTTTGCCATTGAAAAACGTCCAGAAGAGATTGAAGCTACTGACTGAATGAAAGGAGCTGGCATCTCACTCTCTTTGAATCTTCTTTATCATGCTAAGAGGAGCAGGAAAAAGCAAAAAATTTCAGAATTGCACCTTGCAATGTGGAGAAATTACTGTTTGTGCATTTACAATATTCATTGATTTTTGCCATTGAAAAACATCATGTTATTCATATACCAGAAATGATTGAAGCTACTGACTGAATGAAAGGAGCTGGCATCTCACTCTCTTTGAATCTTCTTTATCATGCTAAGAGGAGCAGGAAAAAGCAAAAAATTTCAGAATTGCACCTTGCAATGCGGAGAAATTACTGTTTGTGCATTTACAATATTCATTGATTTTTGCCATTGAAAAACGTCCAGAAATTATTGAAGCTACTGACTGAATGAAAGGAGCTGGCATCTCACTCTCTTTGAATCTTCTTTATCATGCTAAGAGGAGCAGGAAAAAGCAAAAAATTTCAGAATTGCACCTTGCAATGCGGAGAAATTACTGTTTTTGCTTTTACAATATTCATTGATTTTTGCCATTGAAAAACATCATGTTATTCATATACCAGAAATGTTTGAAGCTACTGACTGAATGAAAGGAGCTGGCATCTCACTCTCTTTGAATCTTCTTTATCATGCTAAGAGGAGCAGGAAAAAGCAAAACATTTCAGAATTGCACCTTGCAATGCGGAGAAATTACTGTTTGTGCATTTACAATATTCATTGATTTTTGCCATTGAAAAACGTCCAGAAATGATTGAAGCTACTGACTGAATGAAAGGAGCTGGCATCTCACTCTCTTTGAATCTTCTTTATCATGCTAAGAGGAGCAGAGAAAACCAAAAAATTTCAGAATTGCACCTTGCAATGCGGAGAAATTACTGTTTGTGCATTTACAATATTCATTGATTTTTGCCATTGAAAAACGTCCAGAAATGATTGAAGCTACTGACTGAATGAAAGGAGCTGGCATCTCACTCTCTTTGAATCTTCTTTATCATGCTAAGAGGAGCAGGAAAAAGCAAAAAATTTCAGAATTGCAACTTGCAATGCGGAGAAATAACTGTTTGTGCATTTACAATATTCATTGATTTTTGCCATTGAAAAACATCATGTTATTCATATACCAGAAATGATTGAAGCTACTGACTGAATGAAAGGAGCTGGCATCTCACTCTCTTTGAATCTTCTTTATCATGCTAAGAGGAGCAGGAAAAAGCAAAAAATTTCAGAATTGCACCTTGCAATGCGGAGAAATTACTGTTTGTGCATTTACAGTATTCATTGATTTTTGCCATTGAAAAACGTCCAGAAATGATTGAAGCTACTGACTGAATGAAAGGAGCTGGCATCTCACTCTCTTTGAATCTTCTTTATCATGCTAAGAGGAGCAGGAAAAAGCAAAAAATTTCAGAATTGCACCTTGCAATGCGGAGAAATTACTGTTTGTGCATTTACAATATTCATTGATTTTTGCCATTGAAAAACGTCCAGAAATGATTGAAGCTACTGACTGAATGAAAGGAGCTGGCATCTCACTCTCTTTGAATCTTCTTTATCATGCTAAGAGGAGCAGGAAAAAGCAAAAAATTTCAGAATTGCACCTTGCAATGCGGAGAAATTACTGTTTGTGCATTTACAATATTCATTGATTTTTGCCATTGAAAAACATCATGTTATTCATATACCAGAAATGTTTGAAGCTACTGACTGAATGAAAGGAGCTGGCATCTCACTCTCTTTGAATCTTCTTTATCATGCTAAGAGGAGCAGGAAAAAGCAAAAAATTTCAGAATTGCACCTTGCAATGCGGAGAAATTACTGTTTGTGCATTTACAATATTCATTGATTTTTGCCATTGAAAAACGTCCAGAAATGATTGAAGCTACTGACTGAATGAAAGGAGCTGGCATCTCACTCTCTTTGAATCTTCTTTATCATGCTAAGAGGAGCAGGAAAATGCAAGAAATTTCAGAATTGCACCTTGCAATGCGGAGAAATTACTGTTTGTGCATTTACAATATTCATTGATTTTTGCCATTGAAAAACATCCAGAAATGATTGAAGCTACTGACTGAATGAAAGGAGCTGGCATCTCACTCTCTTTGAATCTTCTTTATCATGCTAAGAGGAGCAGGAAAAAGCCAAAAATTTCAGAATTGCACCTTGCAATGCGGAGAAATTACTGTTTGTGCATTTACAATATTCATTGATTTTTGCCATTGAAAAACATCATGTTATTCATATACCAGAAATGTTTGAAGCTACTGACTGAATGAAAGGAGCTGGCATCTCACTCTCTTTGAATCTTCTTTATCATGCTAAGAGGAGCAGGAAAAAGCAAAAAATTTCAGAATTGCACCTTGCAATGCGGAGAAATTACTGTTTGTGCATTTACAATATTCATTGATTTTTGCCATTGAAAAACATCATGTTATTCATATACCAGAAATGATTGAAGCTACTGACTGAATGAAAGGAGCTGGCATCTCGCTCTCTTTGAATCTTCTTTATCATGCTAAGAGGAGCAGGAAAAAGCAAAAAATTTCAGAATTGCACCTTGCAATGCGGAGAAATTACTGTTTGTGCATTTACAATATTCATTGATTTTTGCCATTGAAAAACGTCCAGAAGAGATTGAAGCTACTGACTGAATGAAAGGAGCTGGCATCTCACTCTCTTTGAATCTTCTTTATCATGCTAAGAGGAGCAGGAAAAAGCAAAAAATTTCAGAATTGCACCTTGCAATGTGGAGAAATTACTGTTTGTGCATTTACAATATTCATTGATTTTTGCCATTGAAAAACATCATGTTATTCATATACCAGAAATGATTGAAGCTACTGACTGAATGAAAGGAGCTGGCATCTCACTCTCTTTGAATCTTCTTTATCATGCTAAGAGGAGCAGGAAAAAGCAAAAAATTTCAGAATTGCACCTTGCAATGCGGAGAAATTACTGTTTGTGCATTTACAATATTCATTGATTTTTGCCATTGAAAAACGTCCAGAAATTATTGAAGCTACTGACTGAATGAAAGGAGCTGGCATCTCACTCTCTTTGAATCTTCTTTATCATGCTAAGAGGAGCAGGAAAAAGCAAAAAATTTCAGAATTGCACCTTGCAATGCGGAGAAATTACTGTTTTTGCTTTTACAATATTCATTGATTTTTGCCATTGAAAAACATCATGTTATTCATATACCAGAAATGTTTGAAGCTACTGACTGAATGAAAGGAGCTGGCATCTCACTCTCTTTGAATCTTCTTTATCATGCTAAGAGGAGCAGGAAAAAGCAAAACATTTCAGAATTGCACCTTGCAATGCGGAGAAATTACTGTTTGTGCATTTACAATATTCATTGATTTTTGCCATTGAAAAACGTCCAGAAATGATTGAAGCTACTGACTGAATGAAAGGAGCTGGCATCTCACTCTCTTTGAATCTTCTTTATCATGCTAAGAGGAGCAGAGAAAACCAAAAAATTTCAGAATTGCACCTTGCAATGCGGAGAAATTACTGTTTGTGCATTTACAATATTCATTGATTTTTGCCATTGAAAAACGTCCAGAAATGATTGAAGCTACTGACTGAATGAAAGGAGCTGGCATCTCACTCTCTTTGAATCTTCTTTATCATGCTAAGAGGAGCAGGAAAAAGCAAAAAATTTCAGAATTGCAACTTGCAATGCGGAGAAATAACTGTTTGTGCATTTACAATATTCATTGATTTTTGCCATTGAAAAACATCATGTTATTCATATACCAGAAATGATTGAAGCTACTGACTGAATGAAAGGAGCTGGCATCTCACTCTCTTTGAATCTTCTTTATCATGCTAAGAGGAGCAGGAAAAAGCAAAAAATTTCAGAATTGCACCTTGCAATGCGGAGAAATTACTGTTTGTGCATTTACAGTATTCATTGATTTTTGCCATTGAAAAACGTCCAGAAATGATTGAAGCTACTGACTGAATGAAAGGAGCTGGCATCTCACTCTCTTTGAATCTTCTTTATCATGCTAAGAGGAGCAGGAAAAAGCAAAAAATTTCAGAATTGCACCTTGCAATGCGGAGAAATTACTGTTTGTGCATTTACAATATTCATTGATTTTTGCCATTGAAAAACGTCCAGAAATGATTGAAGCTACTGACTGAATGAAAGGAGCTGGCATCTCACTCTCTTTGAATCTTCTTTATCATGCTAAGAGGAGCAGGAAAAAGCAAAAAATTTCAGAATTGCACCTTGCAATGCGGAGAAATTACTGTTTGTGCATTTACAATATTCATTGATTTTTGCCATTGAAAAACATCATGTTATTCATATACCAGAAATGTTTGAAGCTACTGACTGAATGAAAGGAGCTGGCATCTCACTCTCTTTGAATCTTCTTTATCATGCTAAGAGGAGCAGGAAAAAGCAAAAAATTTCAGAATTGCACCTTGCAATGCGGAGAAATTACTGTTTGTGCATTTACAATATTCATTGATTTTTGCCATTGAAAAACGTCCAGAAATGATTGAAGCTACTGACTGAATGAAAGGAGCTGGCATCTCACTCTCTTTGAATCTTCTTTATCATGCTAAGAGGAGCAGGAAAATGCAAGAAATTTCAGAATTGCACCTTGCAATGCGGAGAAATTACTGTTTGTGCATTTACAATATTCATTGATTTTTGCCATTGAAAAACATCCAGAAATGATTGAAGCTACTGACTGAATGAAAGGAGCTGGCATCTCACTCTCTTTGAATCTTCTTTATCATGCTAAGAGGAGCAGGAAAAAGCCAAAAATTTCAGAATTGCACCTTGCAATGCGGAGAAATTACTGTTTGTGCATTTACAATATTCATTGATTTTTGCCATTGAAAAACATCATGTTATTCATATACCAGAAATGTTTGAAGCTACTGACTGAATGAAAGGAGCTGGCATCTCACTCTCTTTGAATCTTCTTTATCATGCTAAGAGGAGCAGGAAAAAGCAAAAAATTTCAGAATTGCACCTTGCAATGCGGAGAAATTACTGTTTGTGCATTTACAATATTCATTGATTTTTGCCATTGAAAAACGTCCAGAAATGATTGAAGCTACTGACTGAATGAAAGGAGCTGGCATCTCACTCTCTTTGAATCTTCTTTATCATGCTAAGAGGAGCAGGAAAAAGCAAAAAATTTCAGAATTGCACCTTGCAATGCGGAGAAATTACTGTTTGTGCATTTACAATATTCATTGATTTTTGCCATTGAAAAACATCATGTTATTCATATACCAGAAATGATTGAGGCTACTGACTGAATGAAAGGAGCTGGCATCTCGCTCTCTTTGAATCTTCTTTATCATGCTAAGAGGAGCAGGAAAAAGCAAAAAATTTCAGAATTGCACCTTGCAATGCGGAGAAATTACTGTTTGTGCATTTACAATATTCATTGATTTTTGCCATTGAAAAACGTCCAGAAATGATTGAAGCTACTGACTGAATGAAAGGAGCTGGCATCTCACTCTCTTTGAATCTTCTTTATCATGCTAAGAGGAGCAGGAAAAAGCAAAAAATTTCAGAATTGCACCTTGCAATGTGGAGAAATTACTGTTTGTGCATTTACAATATTCATTGATTTTTGCCATTGAAAAACATCATGTTATTCATATACCAGAAATGATTGAAGCTACTGACTGAATGAAAGGAGCTGGCATCTCACTCTCTTTGAATCTTCTTTATCATGCTAAGAGGAGCAGGAAAAAGCAAAAAATTTCAGAATTGCACCTTGCAATGCGGAGAAATTACTGTTTGTGCATTTACAATATTCATTGATTTTTGCCATTGAAAAACGTCCAGAAATGATTGAAGCTACTGACTGAATGAAAGGAGCTGGCATCTCACTCTCTTTGAATCTTCTTTATCATGCTAAGAGGAGCAGGAAAAAGCAAAAAATTTCAGAATTGCACCTTGCAATGCGAAGAAATTACTGTTTGTGCTTTTACAATATTCATTGATTTTTGCCATTGAAAAACATCATGTTATTCATATACCAGAAATGTTTGAAGCTACTGACTGAATGAAAGGAGCTGGCATCTCACTCTCTTTGAATCTTCTTTATCATGCTAAGAGGAGCAGGAAAAAGCAAAAAATTTCAGAATTGCACCTTGCAATGCGGAGAAATTACTGTTTGTGCATTTACAATATTCATTGATTTTTGCCATTGAAAAACGTCCAGAAATGATTGAAGCTACTGACTGAATGAAAGGAGCTGGCATCTCACTCTCTTTGAATCTTCTTTATCATGCTAAGAGGAGCAGGAAAAAGCAAAAAATTTCAGAATTGCACCTTGCAATGCGGAGAAATTACTGTTTGTGCATTTACAATATTCATTGATTTTTGCCATTGAAAAACGTCCAGAAATGATTGAAGCTACTGACTGAATGAAAGGAGCTGGCATCTCACTCTCTTTGAATCTTCTTTATCATGCTAAGAGGAGCAGGAAAAAGCAAAAAATTTCAGAATTGCAACTTGCAATGCGGAGAAATTACTGTTTGTGCATTTACAATATTCATTGATTTTTGCCATTGAAAAACATCATGTTATTCATATACCAGAAATGATTGAAGCTACTGACTGAATGAAAGGAGCTGGCATCTCACTCTCTTTGAATCTTCTTTATCATGCTAAGAGGAGCAGGAAAAAGCAAAAAATTTCAGAATTGCACCTTGCAATGCGGAGAAATTACTGTTTGTGCATTTACAATATTCATTGATTTTTGCCATTGAAAAACGTCCAGAAATGATTGAAGCTACTGACTGAATGAAAGGAGCTGGCATCTCACTCTCTTTGAATCTTCTTTATCATGCTAAGAGGAGCAGGAAAAAGCAAAAAATTTCAGAATTGCACCTTGCAATGCGGAGAAATTACTGTTTGTGCATTTACAATATTCATTGATTTTTGCCATTGAAAAACGTCCAGAAATGATTGAAGCTACTGACTGAATGAAAGGAGCTGGCATCTCACTCTCTTTGAATCTTCTTTATCATGCTAAGAGGAGCAGGAAAAAGCAAAAAATTTCAGAATTGCACCTTGCAATGCGGAGAAATTACTGTTTGTGCATTTACAATATTCATTGATTTTTGCCATTGAAAAACATCATGTTATTCATATACCAGAAATGTTTGAAGCTACTGACTGAATGAAAGGAGCTGGCATCTCACTCTCTTTGAATCTTCTTTATCATGCTAAGAGGAGCAGGAAAAAGCAAAAAATTTCAGAATTGCACCTTGCAATGCGGAGAAATTACTGTTTGTGCATTTACAATATTCATTGATTTTTGCCATTGAAAAACGTCCAGAAATGATTGAAGCTACTGACTGAATGAAAGGAGCTGGCATCTCACTCTCTTTGAATCTTCTTTATCATGCTAAGAGGAGCAGGAAAAAGCAAAAAATTTCAGAATTGCACCTTGCAATGCAGAGAAATTACTGTTTGTGCATTTACAATATTCATTGATTTTTGCCATTGAAAAACATCATGTTATTCATATACCAGAAATGATTGAAGCTACTGACTGAATGAAAGGAGCTGGCATCTCGCTCTCTTTGAATCTTCTTTATCATGCTAAGAGGAGCAGGAAAAAGCAAAAAATTTCAGAATTGCACCTTGCAATGCGGAGAAATTACTGTTTTTGCATTTACAATATTCATTGATTTTTGCCATTGAAAAACGTCCAGAAATGATTGAAGCTACTGACTGAATGAAAGGAGCTGGCATCTCACTCTCTTTGAATCTTCTTTATCATGCTAAGAGGAGCAGGAAAAAGCAAAAAATTTCAGAATTGCACCTTGCAATGTGGAGAAATTACTGTTTGTGCATTTACAATATTCATTGATTTTTGCCATTGAAAAACATCATGTTATTCATATACCAGAAATGATTGAAGCTACTGACTGAATGAAAGGAGCTGGCATCTCACTCTCTTTGAATCTTCTTTATCATGCTAAGAGGAGCAGGAAAAAGCAAAAAATTTCAGAATTGCACCTTGCAATGCGGAGAAATTACTGTTTGTGCATTTACAATATTCATTGATTTTTGCCATTGAAAAACGTCCAGAAATGATTGAAGCTACTGACTGAATGAAAGGAGCTGGCATCTCACTCTCTTTGAATCTTCTTTATCATGCTAAGAGGAGCAGGAAAAAGCAAAAAATTTCAGAATTGCACCTTGCAATGCGGAGAAATTACTGTTTGTGCTTTTACAATATTCATTGATTTTTGCCATTGAAAAACATCATGTTATTCATATACCAGAAATGTTTGAAGCTACTGACTGAATGAAAGGAGCTGGCATCTCACTCTCTTTGAATCTTCTTTATCATGCTAAGAGGAGCAGGAAAAAGCAAAAAATTTCAGAATTGCACCTTGCAATGCGGAGAAATTACTGTTTGTGCATTTACAATATTCATTGATTTTTGCCATTGAAAAACGTCCAGAAATGATTGAAGCTACTGACTGAATGAAAGGAGCTGGCATCTCACTCTCTTTGAATCTTCTTTATCATGCTAAGAGGAGCAGGAAAAAGCAAAAAATTTCAGAATTGCACCTTGCAATGCGGAGAAATTACTGTTTGTGCATTTACAATATTCATTGATTTTTGCCATTGAAAAACGTCCAGAAATGATTGAAGCTACTGACTGAATGAAAGGAGCTGGCATCTCACTCTCTTTGAATCTTCTTTATCATGCTAAGAGGAGCAGGAAAAAGCAAAAAATTTCAGAATTGCAACTTGCAATGCGGAGAAATTACTGTTTGTGCATTTACAATATTCATTGATTTTTGCCATTGAAAAACATCATGTTATTCATATACCAGAAATGATTGAAGCTACTGACTGAATGAAAGGAGCTGGCATCTCACTCTCTTTGAATCTTCTTTATCATGCTAAGAGGAGCAGGAAAAAGCAAAAAATTTCAGAATTGCACCTTGCAATGCGGAGAAATTACTGTTTGTGCATTTACAATATTCATTGATTTTTGCCATTGAAAAATGTCCAGAAATGATTGAAGCTACTGACTGAATGAAAGGAGCTGGCATCTCACTCTCTTTGAATCTTCTTTATCATGCTAAGAGGAGCAGGAAAAAGCAAAAAATTTCAGAATTGCACCTTGCAATGCGGAGAAATTACTGTTTGTGCATTTACAATATTCATTGATTTTTGCCATTGAAAAACGTCCAGAAATGATTGAAGCTACTGACTGAATGAAAGGAGCTGGCATCTCACTCTCTTTGAATCTTCTTTATCATGCTAAGAGGAGCAGGAAAAAGCAAAAAATTTCAGAATTGCACCTTGCAATGCGGAGAAATTACTGTTTGTGCATTTACAATATTCATTGATTTTTGCCATTGAAAAACATCATGTTATTCATATACCAGAAATGTTTGAAGCTACTGACTGAATGAAAGGAGCTGGCATCTCACTCTCTTTGAATCTTCTTTATCATGCTAAGAGGAGCAGGAAAAAGCAAAAAATTTCAGAATTGCACCTTGCAATGCGGAGAAATTACTGTTTGTGCATTTACAATATTCATTGATTTTTGCCATTGAAAAACGTCCAGAAATGATTGAAGCTACTGACTGAATGAAAGGAGCTGGCATCTCACTCTCTTTGAATCTTCTTTATCATGCTAAGAGGAGCAGGAAAAAGCAAAAAATTTCAGAATTGCACCTTGCAATGCGGAGAAATTACTGTTTGTGCATTTACAATATTCATTGATTTTTGCCATTGAAAAACATCATGTTATTCATATACCAGAAATGATTGAAGCTACTGACTGAATGAAAGGAGCTGGCATCTCGCTCTCTTTGAATCTTCTTTATCATGCTAAGAGGAGCAGGAAAAAGCAAAAAATTTCAGAATTGCACCTTGCAATGCGGAGAAATTACTGTTTGTGCATTTACAATATTCATTGATTTTTGCCATTGAAAAACGTCCAGAAATGATTGAAGCTACTGACTGAATGAAAGGAGCTGGCATCTCACTCTCTTTGAATCTTCTTTATCATGCTAAGAGGAGCAGGAAAAAGCAAAAAATTTCAGAATTGCACCTTGCAATGTGGAGAAATTACTGTTTGTGCATTTACAATATTCATTGATTTTTGCCATTGAAAAACATCATGTTATTCATATACCAGAAATGATTGAAGCTACTGACTGAATGAAAGGAGCTGGCATCTCACTCTCTTTGAATCTTCTTTATCATGCTAAGAGGAGCAGGAAAAAGCAAAAAATTTCAGAATTGCACCTTGCAATGCGGAGAAATTACTGTTTGTGCATTTACAATATTCATTGATTTTTGCCATTGAAAAACGTCCAGAAATGATTGAAGCTACTGACTGAATGAAAGGAGCTGGCATCTCACTCTCTTTGAATCTTCTTTATCATGCTAAGAGGAGCAGGAAAAAGCAAAAAATTTCAGAATTGCACCTTGCAATGCGGAGAAATTACTGTTTGTGCTTTTACAATATTCATTGATTTTTGCCATTGAAAAACATCATGTTATTCATATACCAGAAATGTTTGAAGCTACTGACTGAATGAAAGGAGCTGGCATCTCACTCTCTTTGAATCTTCTTTATCATGCTAAGAGGAGCAGGAAAAAGCAAAAAATTTCAGAATTGCACCTTGCAATGCGGAGAAATTACTGTTTGTGCATTTACAATATTCATTGATTTTTGCCATTGAAAAACGTCCAGAAATGATTGAAGCTACTGACTGAATGAAAGGAGCTGGCATCTCACTCTCTTTGAATCTTCTTTATCATGCTAAGAGGAGCAGGAAAAAGCAAAAAATTTCAGAATTGCACCTTGCAATGCGGAGAAATTACTGTTTGTGCATTTACAATATTCATTGATTTTTGCCATTGAAAAACGTCCAGAAATGATTGAAGCTACTGACTGAATGAAAGGAGCTGGCATCTCACTCTCTTTGAATCTTCTTTATCATGCTAAGAGGAGCAGGAAAAAGCAAAAAAATTTCAGAATTGCAACTTGCAATGCGGAGAAATTACTGTTTGTGCATTTACAATATTCATTGATTTTTGCCATTGAAAAACATCATGTTATTCATATACCAGAAATGATTGAAGCTACTGACTGAATGAAAGGAGCTGGCATCTCACTCTCTTTGAATCTTCTTTATCATGCTAAGAGGAGCAGGAAAAAGCAAAAAATTTCAGAATTGCACCTTGCAATGCGGAGAAATTACTGTTTGTGCATTTACAATATTCATTGATTTTTGCCATTGAAAAACGTCCAGAAATGATTGAAGCTACTGACTGAATGAAAGGAGCTGGCATCTCACTCTCTTTGAATCTTCTTTATCATGCTAAGAGGAGCAGGAAAAAGCAAAAAATTTCAGAATTGCACCTTGCAATGCGGAGAAATTACTGTTTGTGCTTTTACAATATTCATTGATTTTTGCCATTGAAAAACATCATGTTATTCATATACCAGAAATGTTTGAAGCTACTGACTGAATGAAAGGAGCTGGCATCTCACTCTCTTTGAATCTTCTTTATCATGCTAAGAGGAGCAGGAAAAAGCAAAAAATTTCAGAATTGCACCTTGCAATGCGGAGAAATTACTGTTTGTGCATTTACAATATTCATTGATTTTTGCCATTGAAAAACGTCCAGAAATGATTGAAGCTACTGACTGAATGAAAGGAGCTGGCATCTCACTCTCTTTGAATCTTCTTTATCATGCTAAGAGGAGCAGGAAAAAGCAAAAAATTTCAGAATTGCACCTTGCAATGCGGAGAAATTACTGTTTGTGCATTTACAATATTCATTGATTTTTGCCATTGAAAAACTCAGTTATTATACCAGAAATGATTGAAGCTACTGACTGAATGAAAGGAGCTGGCATCTCACTCTCTTTGAATCTTCTTTATCATGCTAAGAGGAGCAGGAAAAAGCAAAAAATTTCAGAATTGCACCTTGCAATGCGGAGAAATTACTGTTTGTGCATTTAAAATATTCATTGATTTTTGCCATTGAAAAACATCATGTTATTCATATACCAGAAATGATTGAAGCTACTGACTGAATGAAAGGAGCTGGCATCTTACTCTCTTTGAATCTTCTTTGTCATGCTAAGAGGAGCAGGAAAAAGCAAAAAATTTCAGAATTGCACCTTGCAATGCGGAGAAATTACTGTTTGTGCATTTACAATATTCATTGATTTTTGCCATTGAAAAACGTCCAGAAATGATTGAAGCTACTGACTGAATGAAAGGAGCTGGCATCTCACTCTCTTTGAATCTTCTTTATCATGCTAAGAGGAGCAGGAAAAAGCAAAAAATTTCAGAATTGCACCTTGCAATGCGGAGAAATTACTGTTTGTGCATTTACAATATTCATTGATTTTTGCCATTGAAAAACGTCCAGAAATGATTGAAGCTACTGACTGAATGAAAGGAGCTGGCATCTCACTCTCTTTGAATCTTCTTTATCATGCTAAGAGGAGCAGGAAAAAGCAAAAAATTTCAGAATTGCACCTTGCAATGCGGAGAAATTACTGTTTGTGCATTTACAATATTCATTGATTTTTGCCATTGAAAAACGTCCAGAAATGATTGAAGCTACTGACTGAATGAAAGGAGCTGGCATCTCACTCTCTTTGAATCTTCTTTATCATGCTAAGAGGAGCAGGAAAAAGCAAAAAATTTCAGAATTGCACCTTGCAATGCGGAGAAATTACTGTTTGTGCATTTACAATATTCATTGATTTTTGCCATTGAAAAACGTCCAGAAATGATTGAAGCTACTGACTGAATGAAAGGAGCTGGCATCTCACTCTCTTTGAATCTTCTTTATCATGCTAAGAGGAGCAGGAAAAAGCAAAAAATTTCAGAATTGCACCTTGCAATGCGGAGAAATTACTCTTTGTGCATTTACAATATTCATTGATTTTTGCCATTGAAAAACATCATGTTATTCATATACCAGAAATGTTTGAAGCTACTGACTGAATGAAAGGAGCTGGCATCTCACTCTCTTTGAATCTTCTTTATCATGCTAAGAGGAGCAGGAAAAAGCAAAAAATTTCAGAATTGCACCTTGCAATGCGGAGAAATTACTGTTTGTGCATTTACAATATTCATTGATTTTTGCCATTGAAAAACATCATGTTATTCATATACCAGAAATGTTTGAAGCTACTGACTGAATGAAAGGAGCTGGCATCTCACTCTCTTTGAATCCTCTTTATCATGCTAAGAGGAGCAGGAAAAAGCAAAAAATTTCAGAATTGCACCTTGCAATGCGGAGAAATTACTGTTTGTGCATTTACAATATTCATTGATTTTTGCCATTGAAAAACGTCCAGAAATGATTGAAGCTACTGACTGAATGAAAGGAGCTGGCATCTCACTCTCTTTGAATCTTCTTTATCATGCTAAGAGGAGCAGGAAAAAGCAAAAAATTTCAGAATTGCACCTTGCAATGCGGAGAAATTACTGTTTGTGCATTTACAATATTCATTGATTTTTGCCATTGAAAAACATCATGTTATTCATATACCAGAAATGATTGAAGCTACTGACTGAATGAAAGGAGCTGGCATCTCCGCTCTCTTTGAATCTTCTTTATCATGCTAAGAGGAGCAGGAAAAAGCAAAAAATTTCAGAATTGCACCTTGCAATGCGGAGAAATTACTGTTTGTGCATTTACAATATTCATTGATTTTTGCCATTGAAAAACGTCCAGAAATGATTGAAGCTACTGACTGAATGAAAGGAGCTGTCATCTCACTCTCTTTGAATCTTCTTTATCATGCTAAGAGGAGCAGGAAAAAGCAAAAAATTTCAGAATTGCACCTTGCAATGTGGAGAAATTACTGTTTGTGCATTTACAATATTCATTGATTTTTGCCATTGAAAAACATCATGTTATTCATATACCAGAAATGATTGAAGCTACTGACTGAATGAAAGGAGCTGGCATCTCACTCTCTTTGAATCTTCTTTATCATGCTAAGAGGAGCAGGAAAAAGCAAAAAATTTCAGAATTGCACCTTGCAATGCGGAGAAATTACTGTTTGTGCATTTACAATATTCATTGATTTTTGCCATTGAAAAACGTCCAGAAATGATTGAAGCTACTGACTGAATGAAAGGAGCTGGCATCTCACACTCTTTGAATCTTTCTTTATCATGCTAAGAGGAGCAGGAAAAAGCAAAAAATTTCAGAATTGCACCTTGCAATGCGGAGAAATTACTGTTGTGCTTTTACAATATTCATTGATTTTTGCCATTGAAAAACATCATGTTATTCATATACCAGAAATGTTTGAAGCTACTGACTGAATGAAAGGAGCTGGCATCTCACTCTCTTTGAATCTTCTTTATCATGCTAAGAGGAGCAGGAAAAAGCAAAAAATTTCAGAATTGCACCTTGCAATGCGGAGAAATTACTGTTTGTGCATTTACAATATTCATTGATTTTTGCCATTGAAAAACGTCCAGAAATGATTGAAGCTACTGACTGAATGAAAGGAGCTGGCATCTCACTCTCTTTGAATCTTCTTTATCATGCTAAGAGGAGCAGGAAAAAGCAAAAAATTCAGAATTGCACCTTGCAATGCGGAGAAATTACTGTTTGTGCATTTACAATATTCATTGATTTTTGCCATTGAAAAACGTCCAGAAATGATTGAAGCTACTGACTGAATGAAAGGAGCTGGCATCTCACTCTCTTTGAATCTTCTTTATCATGCTAAGAGGAGCAGGAAAAAGCAAAAAATTTCAGAATTGCAACTTGCAATGCGGAGAAATTACTGTTTGTGCATTTACAATATTCATTGATTTTTGCCATTGAAAAACGTCCAGAAATGATTGAAGCTACTGACTGAATGAAAGGAGCTGGCATCTCACACTCTTTGAATCTTCTTTATCATGCTAAGAGGAGCAGGAAAAAGCAAAAAATTTCAGAATTGCACCTTGCAATGCGGAGAAATTACTGTTTGTGCTTTTACAATATTCATTGATTTTTGCCATTGAAAAACATCATGTTATTCATATACCAGAAATGTTTGAAGCTACTGACTGAATGAAAGGAGCTGGCATCTCACTCTCTTTGAATCTTCTT